>NC_046658.1:121478172-121479323 GCF_010883055.1 Belonocnema kinseyi
AAGAAGATTAATGTTCTATAAAAAAAACGATTTTCCAACTTAACCAATATATACGATTAATTTTTAATCAATCATATAATAGTTACATTTTCAGATAAAGATCAATATTTTTGAACAGAAAAAATTAATTTTAAACAAAGTTGTTAAATTTTCAACCAATCAGATGAATTTTCGACCAAGAAAATTGATGATCTACAAAAAAAGACAAATCTTAAACAAAATACATGAGTTTTTAAAGAAATTATTTAATTTTAAAGTAAAAAACACGAATTATCTACAAAAAGTTGAAATTTTTTAAACAAAAAATATGAGTTTTCAATGAAAGAGTTAAGCTTTCAACCAAATAGTTAAATTTTCAACCATAATTAAAAAACCTTGTTAAATAATCGACTTTCAAACCCAAAAAGATGTACAGTTGATATTTTAACCAAACAATTGCATTTTGGACCAAAAATGATACATTTTCAACCAAAAAGAATTAAGTTCTACTAAACAAGGTCAATTTCCAACAAAATACATGAACTTTCAACGAAATTGTTTAATTTTAAAAACAAAAACAGTATTTCCACCCAAAAATTATGATTTTAATTTTTAACAAAAGGTGCATTTACAACAGAACGACTTTACAACCAAAACATATTTATAGTTGATAATTCAACCGAAAAATGTAATTTTTAATCAAAAAGTATAAATTTTCCATAAAACAATTTAATTTCTACAAAGAAAGACCACCTTTTAACAAAACACATGATTTCTTAACCAAAAATGGTATTGATTATCAGTTTCAAAAATGTATTTTCAACGAAAGAGATAAACCTTCAAATAAAAAAAAATAAAAATTTTTAAAAAGTAGTTGAACTTTTGATAGAAAAGAGGACTTTTTTACAAAATAGTTATATTTTCAACAAAATAATTAACTTTTCAATGAAATGATTGAGTTTTTATCCAAACGAGACGGATTCCAAAATCGCCAATTTCTTTCATTTCCTTCAAATGCGGATCAAGATATAAATAAGACTATTATAATATAACATAATTATAATAGTATAATTATTAATATACGCACATATTTATATATATAATAGTATTAATATTTATATAATTTATATTTTATACATGAAAGAACATAACCTCAAAATATACGCATATCA
>NC_046658.1:121479423-121481012 GCF_010883055.1 Belonocnema kinseyi
TGATATGCGTATATTTTGAGGTTATGTTCTTTCATGTATAAAATATAAATTATATAAATATTAATACTATTATATATATAAATATGTGCGTATATTAATAATGATACTATTATAATTATGTTATATTATAATAGTCTTATTTATATCTTGATCCGCATTTGAAGGATATGAAAGAAATTGGCGATTTTGGAATCCATCTCGTTTGGATAAAAACTCAATCATCTCATTGAAAATTTAATTATTTTGTTGGAAATATAACTATTTTGTAAAAAAGTCCTCTTTTCTATCGAAAGTTCAACTACTTTTTTAAAATTTGTATTTTTTTTTTATTTGAAGGTTTATCTCTTTCGTTGAAAATACATTTTTGAAACTGACAATCAATACCATTTTTGGTTAAGAAATCATGTGTTTTGTTGAAAGGTGGTCTTTCTTTGTAGAAATTAAATTGTTTTATGGAAAATTTATACTTTTTGATTAAAAATTACATTTTTCGGTTGAATTATCAACTATAAATATGTTTTGGTTGTAAAGTCGTTCTGTTGTAAATGCAACTTTTGTTAAAAATTAAAATCATAATTTTTGGGTGGAAATACTGTTTTTGTTTTTAAAATTAAACAATTTCGTTGAGAGTTCATGTATTTTGTTGGAAATTGACCTTGTTTAGTAGAACTTAATTCTTTTTGGTTGAAAATGTCTCATTTTCGGTCCAAAATGCAATTGTTTGGTTAAAATATCAACTGTACATCTTTTTGGGTTTGAAAGTCGATTATTTAACAAGGTTTTTTAATTATGGTTGAAAATTTAACTATTTGGTTGAAAGTTTAACTCTTTCATTGAAAACTCATATTTTTTGTTTAAAAAATTTCAACTTTTTGTAGATAATTCGATTTGTCTTTTTTTGTAGATCATCAATTTTCTTGGTCGAAAATTCATCTGATTGGTTGAAAATTTAACAACTTTGTTTAAAATTAATTTTTTCTGTTAAAAAATATTTATCTTTATCTGAAAATGTAACTATTATATGATTGATTAAAAATTAATCGTATATATTGGTTAAGTTGGAAAATCGTTTTTTTTATAGAACATTAATCTTCTTGGTCAAAAATTGACCTTTCCCCATGAAAATTTATAAATTTTGTTGAAAATTCGTTTTTTTTTTCTTGTTCAATTCAATTTCTTAGCACAGTTTTTATCTGGAAATTGTACTATTCCATTTTTGGTTGAACCTTTATCCTGTACATTTTATTAGTTAAAACACCCATTATTTGATAGAAAATTAATTTATTTTGTTCAAAAGTAAACTTTTAGGTTGGAAATTGATTTATTTCACTTAAAATTAATTTTGCAAACTACAAAATCATTTTCGATTTTCTTAGCAATCACAACAATCTTTGTTATTCTTTTTAAATATTTTACAATTCTCAAAAGCTTTTTTTTTCATCTGCAAAAATCTACATCGTGTTTCAAATTCTTTCAAATAATTTCAAGTTTTAAATTAATTTTGAATATTATTCTGAATTAAAATTGTAGCGTTTAAACTTAAAATTTAGCTCATTACAATTTTAACAATTCAAGGCTTTCTATTTCGA
>NC_046658.1:121481112-121494230 GCF_010883055.1 Belonocnema kinseyi
TTATTAGTTAAAACACCCATTATTTGATAGAAAATTAATTTATTTTGTTCAAAAGTAAACTTTTAGGTTGGAAATTGATTTATTTCACTTAAAATTAATTTTTCAAACTAAAAAATCATTTTCGATTTTCTTAGCAATCACAACAATTTTTGTTATTCTTTTTAAATATTTTACAATTCTCAAAAGCTTTTTTTTCATCTGTAAAAATCTACATCGTGTTTCAAATTATTTCAAATAATTTCAGGTTTTAAATTAATTTTGAATATTATTCTGAATTAAAATTGTAGCGTTTAAACTTAAAATTTAGCTCATTACAATTTTAACAATTCAAGGCTTTCTATTTCGAACCACTCTGTTCAAATTTGTATAGTTTTTAATAGTCGTTTATAATGGCTTGTCCCAGATCTGCATTATATATTTTGTTTTTCAAAAAATCTCTGATCCAATTCAGAAATACATACAATTGCTTTGAAAAATTTCCTGTTCCAATTCAAAATTCAGGATGAAATTAGAAAATTCAAGATTTTAAATCTGAAAATGATTTTTTTGAGGTGGAAATCTTTTGAATTTTAAACTTTTAAAACTGAAGCTTGATCAATTTTTAATTCAGAAATATTTCATTTAAACGCTCAATAATTCATTCGTATAAAACACAAACATTTAACACCTTTTAATGTTACAATTTTTTTAATTAAATTATTTTAAAATACGAAATTACCATTTTTAAATTTTTATGACTTTAATATTTTAGAGATTTCTGGTTAAAAAATACAAATTACGCTATTATTTTTAAGGTTCAAAATGATAATAATTCAAAAAATTTCAGTTCTTAAAATTAAAAATTGAACGATTAAATTAATTTTTGAACTAAAAACTTTTTAAAATAAAAGTTACATTGTTTTTATTTTAAGTTTTTCCAGATTAATATTTTTGCATTGTTATTTAGAGATAAATACTTTAGTTTGCCAATTCAAAATATTAAAAATTAACTTACTATCCAAATAATTCAATTTTCAACTAAAAAAAAGAGAATAACAAATTTCCAACAAAATAATTACATTTTCAACAAAAATGATAAATCTTCAACAAAAAAAGTTTTAATTTTTAATTAAGAACTGTTGAACTCATTCAAAAAGATATTAATTTTACACAAGAGTTGACTTTTCCGTCAATAAGGATTTTTTTTAATTGTTGAATTTCAAAGCCAAAAAGATGATTTTTTACAAAACAGTGTAAACTTATTTTTAAACGAAATAGTTCAAGGACTTCTGGTTAAAAAATATAAACTTATTTTCAATGCTCTGAATTAAAGGATAAATAAATAATTTTTTTAATATTAAAGACTGAATCATTTTGTTCAATAAAAATGGATTAATTACAATTCTTCTTTAATTTGAAACTTTTTAAATTATAAATTGAATTCGTTTATTTTAAGCCGCTTTATATTATTAATTTTTTCATTTTTATTTATAAATCCAAACTTAAAAGTCTTATTTACGAATTGACAATTTAAAAAATGAATCTTCATAAAAAAAGGCTTACATTTTTTATTAAAAACTGTTGAACTCATCCAAACAGAAAAATTTTTCACAAAACAGTTGAGTTTTCAGTTTTTTTAATTTTAGGAAAAAAATCGAATTAACACAATAAATCAATTTTCAACCCAAAAGTTTACTTTTCAACCAAATAAATTAATTTTCTATCAAATAATTGGCGTTTTAACTAATAAAATGTACAGGATAAAGTTTCAACCATAAATGCAATAGTACAATTTCCAGATAAAAACTGTGCTAAAAAATTGAATTGAACAAGAAAAAAAAACGAATTTTCAACGAAATAGTTAAATTTTCAATGGAAAAGGTCAATTTTTGACCAAGAAGATTAATGTCCTATAAAAAAAAAACGATTTTTCAACTTAACTAATATATACGATTAATTTTTAATCAATCATATAATAGTTGCATTTTCAGATAAAGATAAATAATTTTTAACAGAAAAAATTAATTTTAAACAAAGTTGTTAAATTTTCAACCAATCAGATGAATTTTCGACCAAGAAAACTGATGATGTACGAAAAAGACAAATCTTAAACAAAATACATGAATTTTTAAAGAAATTATTTAATTTTAAAGTAAAAAAGACGAATTATCTACAAAAAGTTGAATTTTTTAAGCAAAAAATATGAGTTTTCAATGAAAGAGTTAAACTTTCAACCAAATAGTTAAATTTTCAACCATGATTAAAAAACCTTGTTAAAAAAACGTATTTTTTTACAAAGTAGTTCAGCTCTTAGTAAAATAATCGACTTTCAAACACAAGAAGATGTACAGTTGATATTTTAACCAAAACAATTGCATTTTTGACCAAAAATGATACATTTTCAACCAAAAAGATTAAATTTCTACTAAACAAGGTCAATTTCCAACAAAATACATGAACTTTCAACAAAATTGTTTAATTTTAAAAACAAAAAGAGTATTTCCACCCAAAAATTATTATTTTAATTTTTAACAATATAGTTGCATTCACAACAGAACTACTTTACAACCAAAACATATTTATAGTTGATAATTCAACCGAAAAATGTAATTTTTACTCAAAAAATATAAATTTTCCATAAAACAATTTAATTTCTACAAAAAATTGAAGTTTTTAAAAGTAGTTGAACTTTTGATAGAAAAGAGGACTTTTTTACAAAATAGTTCCATTTTCAATAAAATAATTAACTTTTCAATCAAATAATTGAGTTTTAATCCAAACGAGATGTATTCCAAAATCGCCAATTTCTTTAATTTCTTTCAAATGCGGATCAAGTTATAAATAAGACTATTATAATATAACATAATTATAATATTATAATTATTAATGTACGCATATATTTATGTATATAATAGTATTAATATTTATATAATTTATATTTTATACATGAAATAACATAGCTTCAAAATATACGCATATCAAGAGGCGCGCGATCTGTTCAAATCATGAGAAACGCCAGCATCGAAATCTGGAAATATTAAAATCTGAATCTCCTGAATTTATTTCAAAGTAGTTAGCAGATTGATATATAAATAGAATCGCCGAAGTGCTCCGACATGCAATCGTGCACCTTCGAGTTTTCAAATTCAGAATAGGAGAAAAGGGCTGCGTGCGCAACTCAGTGATTTACAGCGTCTCCTACTATATTCACACGGACATAGCCGTGTCATAGTATTGGACCACATTTCGTTTCAGATCTGGGATCACTGGGACCCATCACTATCTAAGGCAGTGATCCCAACTTTGGCATGTAGACATACTGCGCTTGCGCCAGGACGCTTAAGTGGAAGACGTCGCGACAGTCCGTCACCATAGCAATAATAAGCCGCGCCGTGTTTCTCTTACACATAGCTAGCGCAAGCGCAATACCTCTGCATGCCAAAATTGGGGTCACTGATCTGAGGAGTGCAGAAATCTGTTGCACTAATGCTGTCATAAAGGATGACTATTGCTCATCAGATGTGACGCTAACGCACGTCATTCGACTCGAGGTAATAAGGACACCAACCATAGGGGTAAAAAAGAGGTAAATTAACCCAAGGTAGCTTTTTAGGCCCTCTCAAATAATAATATTAGTAGTGTGTATAATAATAATAATTATTATTATTTTATTAATGATAATGATGTTTTATAATACAAGATATGAGACTCTTTAAACAAAAAGCTGTTTTGCACAAAGAAGCTTTTGTGTATTCTGAAATACAAATACCATGATACGCGGTATACATAATGTTAGTACAGAAGATATATCTATGTGGAAAATAAATATCTGAAGGAGACATCAATTTGAAGGAGAAATTAAAATAGCAAATGAGAATACGAGACATCATTATTAGGCTAGGTGATAATGGTGAATTAATGACAAAAACGTCCTTCCCTCAAAGTGATAAAGAACTATGCAAATTTTCTTCAGTACTTTTGTGCATTTTAGTTAATAATTGGGAGTTTAACGTGATATTAACTTTAATGGTCACAATAAAAAAACTTTTTTTTGCTAAAATAATCATGGCTGGGTAATGTTTTGAGTTTCCCTCACTTTTTAACTAACTTTTAATTGCGTAAACCATTTTAATTTTGTATTTTCAGTGAAAATCGAAAAATAATAGTAGATATAAATCTTATAATCAAGATGTACAACGTTATTACTTGTTCTAATAATTTTTAAACTGTTATAAAAATACTGATATGTTTAGGTACATAGATCAATAAAGACAAACAGAAAAAAAACTATTTTATCACCGATCTTTCAACACATATATGGATATTTTAATAGATCATTTTATCTTTTAGTGCATATAATTTTCTTAAACAATTTTTCATTGCTTGAATAATTTTTTTCTCTAAAAATGTGTAGATCGTTAAATATTATCTTGTTTGATTTTTAGACGAAAAGATGTTAATTTTAAATAAGAAACATTTAAATTCAACAACAAAAAGGCGAATTTTCAACAGAGGGAACATATTTTTCACCAAATAGTTGAATTATAAACCAACAAAATTAATTTATAACCAAGACGATTAATTGTCTACCAAAAACGACGAATCTTCAAAAAAATATATGAAGTTGTACTATAGAATAGTTTAATTTTCATTTAGAAAAATAAGGATTCAACCGAAAGAAATAAGTTTTTAACAAAATATTGAAATTTGTAACCAACAAGATTAAATTTTAACTAAAAAAGTTAAATTTTAAACAAAGTAGTTCAGCTCTTAGCCAATTGGTTCAATTTTCAACCAAAAAATATATAAATTTTAAGCATAAGATTGTTAAATTAAACAAAAAATATGAGTTTTCTACAGAGCAGATGAATTTTCAACCAAGCAAATTAATTTTCTACAAAAAATACGAATTTTAAACAAAACGCAAAAAAAAGTTTTTTTCACCAAATACTGAATTTTTAACTATCAAATATAAATTTTGATATAAAAATAGAAGAGTCACTTTTTCAGTTTAAAAAAATTCATTTTCAGAAGAAAAAATTTTTTTGGAACAAAGTGGTTAAATTCTCAACAAAGATAAATCTTCAACAAGAACAAAAAATGTTATCAAAGTAGTAAATTTTTAATCAATTAGTTGACTTTGCAAATAAAAAGTATGCTAATTTTAAAAACAAAAATCTGCCCGCCTTGCGGGCACATATTCATCGAGCGCTGCGCGCACGGCTCATAAGTTTGAGCGCGCCAAAGGCGCGCGGCGGTTTAATCTCGCGCTTTGTGCTTGGATATTTATTCTTTGCATTTGTAATGGTTGAATGAAAATTTATCAAAAAGATCTCTTTTAGATTCTTTTTTTTTTTTATTTTCAATGTTATTTTTCATGAATAAAGCAAAAAGTATGCGTCCTATCAAGAAGTGATTATTCACGAAATTGTAGATCTTTTTTGGAATAACAATTTTTGTTAATTTATCTTTTTTCGTATCCTACATAGTTTGAACACAAAATGGGATTTTTCATTTTTCATCATTTTTTGTGAAATCAAAATTTGAATTTTCGATTTTCCAAGAAAATCCAAAGATTTGTTATAATATTCTTGTAGAGGTTTTGAAAAGCAATGTTTTTTTTCTCTTGACTTTTTTCATATCGTGCGTTTTTTGGCATAAAATTTTGATTTTCAGTTGATTTAAAAAATTTTGAAAATGCTGACACTCTGAGAATTTTCTTTTTATCAAAAAAAGTCATTAGGATAAATTGTTTGTCCTTTTTAATACTATAAATATCCGTACATAGAATTTTCAAACTCAGAAAAAAGTGGTCTCAACAATTTTCAAAATGCGCTCACTTTTTGAATTCTTATTAAAAATGGCTGGTTAATGACCTCGTCCTTTCTTTTAGGACCTAAAAAAGTGTGCCAAAGAAGGATTTGATTCATTTTTTCGAGAGTTATCGTGTTTACAGACGGACGACCGGACGGACAGACAGACAAGCAGACAGACGCCGTCGTAAAAACTTGATTTTCGGATTCAGGGGGTCTCGAAACGTGGAGATCCGTTGAAAAAAGTGGTGTCAATTTTCAGACAATTCTAATACTTTCTTAATCATAAATTATGAGAATGTAAAAAAGTTGGTTCAAACATAAAAGAATTTTTTATAAATTTACCACTAGAAAATAATTAATTTTGAGCGAAAATAGAATAGCTAAATTTTCAGCTAAAAAAATTAACATTCAACAAAAAAAAAATGAATTTTCAACAAAATAGTTAAATTTTTAACCAAGAAGATTAAACTTTAACATAAAAAAATGTCAACAAAGTAGTTCAACTTTCAAGCAAGTTGTTTAATTTTCAACAAAAAATATGTTAATTTTGAAAACAATTTGAAGCAAAAAAACATATGCTAATTTTAAAGCCAAAAAAGTTGAATTCAACCAAAAAAAGAAGAATTTTCAATAAAATTTGTGAATTTTGAACAAATGATTTGAATTTAAAACCAAATAAATGAATTTTTAAACAATAAAATATATTTTATATAAAAAAGATGCATTTTCTGTAATATACATGAACATAAATTTTCAACCAAACAGATGAATTTTCATATAAAAATGATCAATTTTTAACCAAAGATGGAACAGTTGAGTTTTCAATTAAATAATTAATTTTCAATAAAGTAGTTCAACTTTAACCAAACTGTTGAGTTTAACCAAAAAATACCAATTTTAAACAAAAAAGACTAATTGAATCAAAAGAGTGAGCAATATAATTATCAAAAATAAATTTATTTTCCTATCTAAAAAAATTTAAATGATTAATAAATTTATTTATTGTTATTATACATTGACTTTAGAATTCGAATTTGAACTACAAAAATTAGTTAAATAATTGCTTGAAAAATTAAGAAAGACAATAATAAACAAAAAGGTACTCAATAATGTCTAAAGTTGTTGAATGATTGCTCAATAAATACGCTTTTCTATTTTTTCAAAATCTATCTATTTAAACATATATTAAGTATTGTTTAAACAGTTAAAAGATGATGAAAAGTTGAAACAAATAACATTGTTCACATTTATCATAAGTATCATAAAACCTATGTTGTGACTTCTACCAGAAATCCATTGTTTAAAGAAAGTTTACTTGTTTAAATGATAAAAAATGGATTGAAAAGTGGGTATAAAATAAAAACTTATCTGTTTATGATCATTTTTGTTGGTTTAAACATAGAATATGGTTATTACAGGGTCAAAAAAATATTTGCTTGACTTACCTAAATTTTTTGGTTGTTTTAACCAAATAAATTGTCAGATGAAGTATTTGATTTATTCAACAAAGACATGTTGTATATTCTATCAAATATTTTGTTCAATCTACACGAATTTATTTTTCAACCAAATTTTCATGTGTGTCCAAGAAAATATTGGTTTTTTTTTATTAAAAAATACTGTATTTCTGAATGATTTAAATTAACAAATTTTATGATTGCTAATATTGCCATTTAAAAAATGCAATAACTTACCCACATTTACCGTTTTTCGAAAAAAACTGGTTGAAACTCATAAATGATTTTGCTGATTGGTCAAGAAAAACGTGGCTCGAAATAATTTAATAATTTAATAACTATTGTGTAACATTCAAAAGAGTAAAGAACATGACTAGTATGAATCATGCAGTCAAGTAAATAATAAACTGACACCACAACTTTAGTCTTTCTATATCGATTTCACCCATTATACTCTACACTGAAAGTTAATAATGTCCAGATATTTTTAGAATATTTGCATATTTTTGAAAAAAATTCACCTGTTCTGCACAAAATGCAGAAAAAGTATCAGATTTTTAAAATAAAATTTGATTCTATTACGTCGATAATATCGTATACATAAACTAAATTTATGGATAATAATGCAATTTAGAAATGTAAACTGCTGAACAGGAATTGTATAATTTATCATCGAAAAGACAATAATTTTTATTTTTTATACAACATAAAAACAAAGACAAAAACAATTCGTTATACATTATATAACAAAGTTTTTAACTATGAAGTTCACACAATATTTCAAAATGCTTGAAATTAATTAATTAATTAATTGAGATTGGATGAAACTTTGAAAAAGAACCATATTTTGAATAAATTGAAAAAGGATTTAGACTTGCATAATTTCTCAATAAAAGCTTTAAAATTAATGATTTACAATTAAACAATTTTAAATCAGAAACTCTCAGAATTGAAAAATTTTGGGCAACAATTTGGAACATTGGAAAACTTCATCAGAATAGAGTTGAAATTATATCATTTCTAATTCAAAGTGTTTCAAATTGAAAAATCTTATTATGAATAAAGAAAATCTCGGTGTTGAATCATTTCAGATTAAAATTTCTAAAATAAGACAATTTTAAAAACGTTTTTTGAAGATTTTTAGATTATAATTTTGAAAGTTATACAATATAAAATTTAAAGGAATTTAAATTGTATTATTTATATTTAATGTAGTTAAAAACGGAATAATTAAAAATTGAAAAGTTTTCAATTCAACTAATTTGCAATTCGAACTAATTCAAATTTGAAAATTTGAATTTGAAAGATAGTCTGAATGTTTCAAGGTTAAGGCTGAGAATGTAAAGAATTTTGAATGTTAGATAAAAAATCATTATTTAATATTCTATTTGAACGAGAAAATTCGTTCTCAGATTAAAAAATAAATTCAACCTCATTTTCGCCGTTTAAAATGGAAAGGTTTTCAATTCAGTGTATACCTCAACAATCTTTTTGGTTTTCTCAAGAATCTTAGGAAAATTGTAATTATATAACTTAAGAAACAGTCTGATAATACTTATTCCCTGGTTCTTCGATATCAAAATATAATTTTAACTCAAATTTAAGGGTCCAAAAACTTTTAATAAACAAATAGTTATTCAAATTTTTGTTTCATATCAAAAATTATTTTTCTCCTCAAATGCAACAAACACAAGCGCACCTAGCGTGAGATTAATAATGCTAGTAATTTGAATATCTACATAAAACGCTTAGGTATTTTATAATTTAATTATATGTATTTTGTCATTTATTTAATAATTCGTAAGTAATTATATTAAAGGATATACGCGTTTAAAAAATCAATTTGAAGGTCTAGAACATATAATCATTATTCTAAAGACTTTGCAATATAACTTAGGGGCGTAATGACAGATAAGGAGGGTGAACTAAATTTCTGTGCTTGACACTCAAATATTATTAATTTTAAAATTTTGTGCAATTATTAAATAATAATTTAAAAATAGTTAAGCAATATTTTCAAATATTATTTTGCATCTTTTTAAATATTATTCAATTAAAACTGAAGTGCCTTTGTTTAGAAATTGATTAGTTAATTATTAAGTAATATTTTCCGATATTATTTTTAATTTTTTCATATTTTATCCATTTAAAACTTTAGTGCCTTTATTTAGAAATTAGTTAGAAAATTGTTAAGCATTATTTAAAAATATAGTTCATTAAAAACTGTAGTGCTTTTATTTATAAATTAATTTAAAAACTGTTAAGTATTAGTTTAAAATATTATTGTTCATTTTTACAAATATATTCATTAAAAACGTTAGTGCCTTTATTGAGAAGTTAATTCAAAATCAGTTAAGCAATATTTTCAAATATTATTTTTCATTTTTTGAAATATTATCCATTCAAAACATTATTAACTTTATTTAAAAATTAATTTAAAAATTGTCAAGCATAATTTTCAAATATTATATATTTTTTTAAATGTTATTCATTATATTTGTTGTTCTCTGAACTTGAAAATAGAAAGTTTTTTATTCATTTTTTATTCAGTACCTAAACAGTGATTTGTACATCTACGTAACAAACTAGTTTCATGGGCACAATTTATTTTTCCATATTTTAATTGGATCAATAATATTTCTGCAGAAAAAGCTCATTTTCCGTAATTTTCGGAAAAAATTCTGAATGAGTAAAAACTGTTTTTGAAAAACCGAGAATAATTCGGAAACGTTAGGGAACTAAAAATAGTACGTTTTTTTATTCAGATATTTTTTTTGTATTCAGATTTATTTTTACATTACTTGGAAAGTTTGAAAATCTTTTAGTTTCGTTACAATAATCAACATTTGAAGGCCAACATAAACTGAATTTTTAAAAATTACCCAGTTTCGAAGAAATATACGTATTAGTTGAAAAACTCAAAGTGATACTGACCACAAATTAAATTAAGCACGCCTGCGGATTGCGATCAAAAATATGAACCTGTCAAATTGTAACCTCCAGATTTCTGAACAATTTTTCAGGAAATGCTTTATAAAAGTTAGATAATGTTACTACCTTTTTGATAATATTCATACTTTAATTAAAAACATCACTTTTTGTTAAATATTAGATATGATTTATTTTTACATTACTTAAAAAATTGAAAAATCTTACATTTTCATTATAATATACCTGTCAGTTTTGACAATCTCAGTATGACACTGTCTACAAATTGGAATAGGTTCGACTGCGGATTGCGATAAAAAATATGAAGTCAGTTCCAACAGAAATTGAAATTCGTTTTTTAATTTCTGCCGATAGCCGATTTTGAAAAGTCTCAAATTGTAACCTCAATATTCCTGGATAATTTAATCTGAACTAACTCAATTTTTGGATTAAATCTTTTTTATTTGTATTCAGAGTCTCAATATTTCGATAATTTCTATTTAAACCGACATTATGCTTTTATCGCAATCCGCAGCCGAGCCTATTCCAATTTGTGGTCAGTATCACTTTGAGATTGTCAACTGACACTTATATTTCCTCGGAACTGGATAATTTTTAATTACTGAAATACTGAGATTCTGAATACGGATGAAAATATTTTATCCAAAAGTTTAGCGATTTCAGAGTAAATTGTCGAGAAATTTTGAGGTATAAATTTAACAGATTTCAAAATCGGCTCTCGGTGGAAATTGAAAATCGATTTTCCAATTTTTTACAAAAATAACAAATAATAGCAAATAACAAATTAGTAGTAACCAACAAGTGAACTAAGTGTTCCGGCCTGTAAGTAGAGACCCGGTATACTGTTTATCCAATTTTGACACGGTTGTCAACTAAGCTATGGAAAAATATTTAAAATTTTGCAGGTATATAAGCATGGACTTGGTACATGGTCAAGATCAAATTAATGTTGTTAATAAATTCCTTAATGATTCGATGGATTTTTGGATTTTTATAAAATTTCCCATACCGTATTTTAGGAAAAATTCAGTAACTTTAAGGGGAATTTCCAGACTTTCGTGCATTTTTTCCTCCTGTTTACAAGAAACCACCGCATTTTTAGGTCAATTTCCGTACTTTTCCTGAATTTTACCTACAGTTTGTTAGGAAAAAATCCCTAACTTTATTCAAAAATCGGTAGTTTCACGTCATATTTTTTAAATCAATTTTTTTTTTAACAAAACAAAGATTTTTGACATAGGGTCAAACAAATATTTGTTTGATTCAAACAAACCTTTTTTATTGCAATTTCAAATTTGTTTAATTGTATACCTCCAAGAAGTAGCATTCATATTGAAAGATATTGTGTTTCATATTGTTCATTTTTCGAGTGTAATTGCATGGGAATGTTTACTCTAGACTTATAAAAAATAGGTCAGTGAAGTTGCTTCCTTTGTAATTCTTATCAATAGTAAATATCGAAATCTACCTTTTTCATGTTATTCTCAGTTAAAAATAAGTGATCTACTATCATTTTTATTATTTATAGGATATAAAATAATATGAAAAATCACCCAAATAATGAAATTCAACAATGCCCGTAACATTCTATAAAAAAACATCTCTCCCTTTTGTTAGAAATTAAATAACAAAAAAAAGTGTAATACTGCAGAATCAGGTATATTTAGAAATGATTACAAAAAAGTTCAATATATTAAACAATACATATTCTTAGTTATATATTTTACTTTTTTAGTGACATGCTCGAATAATTAATTTAACATTTTCATTGCCGGCTGATATGTCAGACATTAATAGAAACGTTTTATTCTCGTGCAAAAGTGATAAACAATTTTATTTACTCACCCAGCTAAGGCACATGTTGCAGGCACAGCTAATAAAAATTAAGCATTATTTTTTTATAATGCTACTAAAAAGTTCACATTTTTTAATGTATTGTCTTATTTTTATAAAAACGTCAGCAGATGATTGAAAAAAAGTGAAACAGATACTATGTTTTCATCGTGACAATTTTTAGCATCACTCGCGGCCAAGTCGTGTTTTACAATGAGCCAGCTCAACGCATGTCCAACAGGCAGTGCACAGATCGATATTAGACATGTGCAAATAACATACGTCATATAGGAGCCGTCCATAAACCACATTACCATATTAGGCTATTTTTGCCCCCCCCCCCCCAACACCCTCTTTGACACCCGCAGTCTTGTGTTACACCCCCGTCCCGTCACCCGCAAAGTAGCGTTGCCCAAATTTTTATCAAAACGTAGGAAAGATTGTGATTTTTTACTAAAATAGGGTAATGATGAAGAAATAGGTTCTTTCAAATGTTTGGTTTCCAGGAAATAATAAGATATGCACCTCAAAACTAACCAAATTTTAACATTCTCATCAGAGAAGGTATTAGATTTGTGTAAAATTTGACCTCCCCAGTTTTTGTCAAATGTCAACGCTTTGAGACCCTCTGAAACCGAAAAACAGGTTTTTACGAATGTATCTGTCTGTATGTCTGTATGTCTGTCTGTATGTATGTCTGT
Source organism: Belonocnema kinseyi (assembly GCF_010883055.1). Lineage (NCBI taxonomy): Eukaryota > Metazoa > Arthropoda > Insecta > Hymenoptera > Cynipidae > Belonocnema > Belonocnema kinseyi. The sequence continues at coordinate 121,493,848 of NC_046658.1, forward strand.
CTGTGAACACGATAACTTTCGAAAAAATTAATCTATTAGATTGCCTTTTGGCACACTCGTTTAGTGTCCTAAACTAAATGTCAAGTTCGTTAGCCAGCCATTTTGGATAAAAATTCAAAAAGTGGGCACATTTTGAATATTTTTGAGACCACTTTTTTAAAAATTCCAAAATTCTCTGTACGGTTATTTATAGTATTCAAAAAGTTGCACAATTTATCCTAATGACTTTTTTTGAAAAATCAAAAGGGGGAGGGTCGGTAAAGCCGGTTTTTAGCCTAATTTATTTTTGGACCAAAAAATCTGAAAAAATCATGGTAGTATCTCATAAGTATCCCGAGTCGATTGTACGCTAAACGGAATACCCTCCACCCCCCAGCCACCCC
>NC_046658.1:121494330-121513987 GCF_010883055.1 Belonocnema kinseyi
AATCGACTCGGGATACTTATGAGATACTACCATGATTTTTTCAGATTTTTTGGTCCAAAAATAAATTAGGCCAAAAACCGGCCTTACCGACCCTCCCCCTTTACCAGAGTTAGAGCATTTTCAAAATCCAAAAAAACAAATTAAAATTAACATTTTAAGTCAAACAACGTATGATACGAAAAAAAGTCAAGAGAAAAAAAAGTTACTTTTTAAAAGCCCTACAAGACTACGATAACAACTCTTTTAATTTGTTCGAAAAGTTGAACATTCCAAATTTGATCGTACCAAAAATAATGAAAAATTCAAAAATTCTATTTTTTGGTCAGACTATGCAAGATACGAAAAAAATAAAAAAGATCAAATTGCGCGCCCCGGGAAGAACTACAAATTTATAATGAATCACTTTTCGATATAAGCTACGAAAAAAAAATGAGACAAAAATTGTTCATCCAAAAAAGAGCTATAATTTTTGATAGGGCACGTAGTTTTTGCTTTAGTCGTAAAAAATATCATTCAAAATAGAAACATTAAATTTGTTTGAAAAAACGACACAAGATACGAACTTAAATTACCAGACAAAAGCTGTTTGCCTAAAAAGATCTATAAATTTATTATTAATCATTTTTTGATTGGACAAGTAGATCTTCTTTTAATCGTAAAACATAAGATAAAAGATGCAAAAATGAACTTTTTGGAAAAAGCGCAGAAAAGACGAAAGAGGACATAGGCTCCTATATAGGTTCCTGCATTAGACCCTATGCAGATGCGTAGTAGTTTTTATTCAATCGTAAAAAACAACATTGAAAATAAAAAATTATAAAAACAAGGAAATAAGAATTAGTATGATTTAATTTTTATGCATATTATGAATTGTAATAATATACATTTATTGAAATGATGCATGTTTCAGAGCAGCTTAGAATACAATTTAAAGCAAAATAAGAAATAAATACAAAAATAATCATGATAAATACAATTTGCTTTTTATTTTGCAATTTTTTAATAAGTAATCCCAGACATAGTTACATAAAAATGTATTATAATTGATACAAAAGTGTTATGTGTAATGTAGAAAAGTCTACATATTGGATAAAATCGAGTACGAAGCACGAGATACGTGATGAGAATGTGTTCGTTAAAGCCAAAAGAACTTTAACAAAAGAGAGTTCAAAATTAAAAAATTACAGTTGTCGGTTCGTTCACCTTTGATGTTAAAAGGTCTGTGCTTGAATGTGGAAGCAATGCAAAGACCAAGTACGGAGTCCGATTGCCATCAGTCGCATGCCGTAGGAGCGCTCAAACTCTATTTTAACGAAAGAGAAATCACAATTACAAAATTAAAGTGGTAGATATTTTGAGTCTTAATTTTTAAATGTTTGAGCAAGAATGTACGAAAATATAAAGACCGAGCGCGTAGCGCGAGGTAAATATATAATCGAGCGCAAAGCGCGAGATAAATACAACATCAAGCGCGAAGCGCGAGGACCAACAGTTGCGCGCCCTAGGCCCTTGACTAATTTTTCATTTTTCCTTGCCCTCCCCCTACATTAACCCCCCCCCTTCATTAACCCCCCCTTCACTCGCAAAGTAACTTTTTCAAAAACTGTGTCAAAGCGTAAAAAAGAAGGTGATTTAAAAAAGTAGGGTAATTATGGTGGTGAAAAATCTTTTAAATTTATGGTTTCCAGAAATAATAAGATATTGAACTTGGAGCTAACAGAAATTTTTTTATTTCAAATAATACATGTTTTGCAGGGTGAAAACTTCATTTTCTAAAACTCACTGATTTTTACTGCAACAATTTTTTATTTTCTCTTACCATTTCTTATCCCCAACCCCTTTACCTAAAAACCAACGTTGCCCAAAATCCTATGAAAGCATAGGAAAAGGTTGATTTTTTTACAAAAATAGGGCAATAATGGAGGCATAAATTCTTTTAAATTTATGGTTTACAGCAATAATAAGATATGGAAATTGAAACTAATGAACATTTTTTGTCTTTAATATATTAATACCCCCGTTCGCAACCACAATTTTTCCACCAAACTTTACGAGAAAAGTAACATTGCCCAAAATTCTATCAAAACTTAGAAAAGAAATAAAGAAACATATAAAAGTGTGGTTTTTTACGAAAATTTGCTAATAATGGAAAAATAAATTCTTTTAAATATGTGGTTTCCGGAAAAAATGAGATATGGATCTTGAAAGTAATTGAAATTTTTTGTATTCAAAACTCTCTTATTTTTCTTTGACCAATTTTTCACACACCCCCCCCCCCCCCCCCCCCCCCCCCCCCCCCCCTTCCAGTTGGCAATGACAGCCCCCACCCCATTTACCTGAAATGTAAAGTTATCCAAAATTATGTCAAAACGTAGGAAAGAAGGTGATTTTTTACGAAAATAGGGTAACAATCGAGGAATGCATTCTTTCAAATTGACGGTTTACGGAAATAATAAGATGTGGAACTCAAAAATAGTAAAAATTTTTTGCATGTACGATATTAAATGTTTTGCAGTGTGAAATTTTTGTTTTCAAAATTTCCAGATTCCCATTGACATTCAAATACCAGCATTTTAATCTTTTGTCAAATTTTTATTTGTTCATTTTTAAGAAATATGTTACTTTTGTATCATAAAACATACTTGAATTTTCAACAAAAGAAATTGATTTATCAACCTAAAAATATCCAGAAGATATGAACCTTCAGCAAAAAAAAAATAATTTTTAATAAAATTGTTAAATTTTCAACCAAAAGAGATAAACTTTCATTAAACAAAAAAAATGTCAAGAAAACAGTTCAACAAATACCCTTGCACCTTAATTTTAATTTAAAAATATCATTTTTAAACAAAATAATTAAACTTTCAACATAAACCTTCAACAAAAATTATGAATCTTCAACAAAAATCAAAACAATAGTGAAATTTTCATCCAAAAAAGATTTCAGAACACCAAAATATGAATTTTAGAGAAAGTCGATTTTCTATCAAAATAGTTGAATTTTGAGCCCAAGAAGACGAATTAAAAGAAATAGTTGAATTTCCGATCAAAAAATGTCTTTAAAACATTTTCAATCTAGAATCTTTTATAAACAAAATAAAACAATTTTAAATGATAATTGAAAATTTTCAAATTTATTCTGCTTCACAGTTATTTAAAGTTATAGAAATTCTCTGACTTTTGCAAGATTTTTTTTTAATATCTGACTTTTTCCTGGTCAATATATTTAAATTACTAAGATTTCAAGTCGAAATAGATTTAAATTTTCGACAAACAAGATTAATTTAAGAAAAAAACATTAATATTCTTCAAAATAGTTGAATTTTCAACTTATAAAGAATAAATTTCTAATAACAAAATATAATAGTGCAAATTTCAAACATAAAATTAGTTTTTAACCCCAAACAAACGAATTTTTAACAAAAAAGTACCTTTTTTAAATCAAAGAAGTGACTCTAAAAAAATACGCATTTTTAAGAATCTAGTTCAACCAAGCACTTGAATTTTCAACTATAAAAGATGATTTTTAACCAAATAATTAAATTTTAAACGAAAAATATGTATTTTTCAGCAAGAGGAATTATGTTCGACAAAAAAAAACTAATTTTTAACCAAATAATTATATTTGCAGGCAGAGTTATTTTCTAACAATGAAACATTTAAATCTTTAACCAACAATATGAATCATCAACAAAAAAATAATGCATTCTTAACAAAGTATTTCAAACCTCAACCTATTAGCTGAAATTTTGTACAAAAAGATACAATTTTAACAAAACAGTTGAATGTTCCACTACGAAAATATAATTTTCGAAAAAAATGGAATGATTACATTTTCAATTTCAAAAATTAATACTTAAAAAGAGAATAATATAATTTTTCAACAAAACACTTACATTTTCAACAAGAAAGACGAATTTTCAAATAAATTGATGAATCTTTAACAACAGCAAAATTAATTTTTATAAAAAAGTTTAAGCCAAAAGATGATTTTTAAAGCAAGAAGATTAAATTTCTAAAAAAGGAGTAGTTAAATACTCAACAAAAGAGATGAATCTTCAACGAAGAAATTAATTTTTAACAAAGTGGTTCAACTTTTAATCAAGTTTTCGAAATTTCGACTAAAAGAATGACTTTGTAACAAAACAGTTACATTTTCAACAAAACAATTAAAGTTTTAACCAAATAGTCCAATTTTTATTTAAACTAAATGTAACCTAAATTCATAAGTTTTCTAACATCCTTTGAAATGTTTTACAGTCCCTTGAATCTTTTTAAATCTTTTGGAAACCCTCGAAACTTTTTGAAGCTCTTAAAAATTCCTTGAACGTTTTAAAAATTCCCTAATATTCACGAGAATTACTTGAAATCATTCAATTCTTTTTAAAATTCTTTTACAACACCCAAAAATATTTAAAAGCCTTAAAAATCGTTTTAAAACCCATGCAACTTTTTAAAACGCTGAAGGATTCCGTGAAATTTTCAAAAATATACTAGTCTTGTATTTTTTCCAAATTACTTCTAATGATTCAAATCAATCAATTATTTTTCGGAATCTTATAAAATACCTTAGAATATTTTTAGCACTTTGAAACATTTTGAAATCTTTTTAAATCCCTGGAAAGTTTGTAAAGCTCTTGAAAATTTCTTGCTTGTCTTAAAAATACCATAAAATAATCGGAAATCACTCTAAATTATATTGAAAATTCTTCGAAATTTTTTTAAATACCGTAAAATATTTTAAATCACTTGAAATCTTTTTCAATCCTTTGAAACTTTTTAAATCTCTGGAAAATTCCTTGGAATTTTTAAAAATACCCTAAAATATTTCAAATCGTTAGAAATCTATTGAAAGTCCTTGCCATTTTTTAAAACTCTTCAAATTTCCTTGAATGTTTTAAAAATACCTCAATATCCACGGAAATCACTTCGAAATATTCAAATCTATAGATTCTTCGGAATCATTTAAAATACCTGAAAACATTTCAAATCCTTTGCAACCTATTGCGAAATCCCTTGAGACTTTTGAATTCATTCAAATCCCTTCAAATTATTGAAATCTTTTCAAAATTGCTTGGAATCTAATAAGATACCCTAAAGTATTACAAAAATTAATAAACAAAATTCAGAAATAGGTGAATTGAACCTGAATTCAATAGTGTGTTTAACCCCTGGGTTGATTCACTGAAAAAACAAAGAATAAAATTTCTTGCAGAAAATTTCTTAGAGCAATAAAGTTTTGTTTAGCCAACTTCGCGTCTTTCAAAAAACATGTGTTTTTCATGGAAAAACAAAGAAAGTTTAACCGATATTTGTGTAAAGTTTATCCTGTGAAGCTGATATTTGTTGCAGAGAATCTTTCATCAGAAATCGATGTAAAGTTTATCTTCTGTTTTTTTGTATTGATTATATCAAAATTGACTAATGATTTGAAAAAAAAAGAATAATTCATATATAAACAATCAAATTCATAAGAAATTACTATCAGGACAAGAAAGAATTAATTTTTGTTTATATAACAAAATTAATTTTAATTATAGTAAGGTTTATTTAACTTTAATATTAGATTTAGTTTTGAATATTTTACTGAGTTTTTCTTTTAATTTTTACTAAAATATTAAAAAAATATCTATAATAGAGTACATTAAAAAATGTTCATTTTTATTTTTATAGTTTTATAAGAAATAAGAACCAGATATATGCCAAAAGCGTGACAAAATGTTTTAATAAACTTAATTATTTTGGGATCAAATATAAATTGAAAAATTGATTGAGAATATACAACTGTATGGAAAAATAATTGTATAATTTAGAATTAAAAATTATATCAAAGTGATTGTCTAACTACATGTTTATCGATTTAAAAAATTGGCATAATTTAAAGATGAATAAGACTTTTTACGAAACACTATTTTTTTAATTAATTGCTTTTAATATTTGTCTATTCTATACAACATTAATTTGCAGAGTAGACAATATTCATTCAATTATGATGATATCCCAATAATGATTCTTTAAATTGAATACATCGAGCTTTTAATTCGATAAAGAAATAATGTACAATTATTTTATGGAATCTATGAAATCAAAATTTTATTTTATATTATATTAACTTTCACGTTTATTTAAAAAAAATGAATCATATAGCTTAGATGTAATGCCATATTTCAATTTTATTGTCAGATTTTGGAGAGTTTTGCCGTTCTCGTTAAGATTTTCATTTCAAGTCACAAACAGTTTTAGATTAATTTTCGACATTTGAGGTTTTCATCGAAAAAATCTGTAATTTTGAATTTTTATGTTCCAAATTTTTTCAATTTCGAAGATTCAAAACTGAAAACACGACTTTTGATTTTCAAACTTCCAAAATTGTTATTTATATTGATTTTTTCATTAATTGATTAATTTTTAAGAGTATATTCAAATGAAAGAGTTTTTAACTTTTCAAATTTATCCAAGTTTTGAATTTAACAATTAAAAATTCTATTATTTGTATGACTGAGTTTTCAATTCTAACCCTTTTTTAATTATAAATATTTAACATTGAAGAGTTTTTAATTTAAAAAATTCTCAATTCAATAATCTAATAGTTGAAAAGTTACAGTTGAAAACGCTTGAATTTTAAAGATTTATAAATAACATTTCTTAAATTTGTATGATTTTGAAGATCAAAGGTTAAGCCAGTTTCAATCCTAAATTTTCAAAATTAAAAGAAATTATAATATCAAGAATTAAAATGACTGAATTTTGAATAGTAAAATTTCAAATTTTAATCTTCTGAACAGAAGAGAATTCGAATATAAATTCAAAAAAGGTCTCAAATTTTATTATTGCAAGTTATTCAATTTTCAAGGTTTATACAATTTTGAAGAAATCTCATGTTGAACTTTTTTTCTAGTCAAATTGTGAAAATTGACAATTGAAAATTCTTGAGTTTCGCAAATGTATAAATAGAAATTTCTAAATTTGGATAATTTTGAAAATTAAAAAAAATTCAATTCCAAATCTTCCAAATTGAAGGAAGTTTGATGCTTTAAGTATAAGACATCAAAATTACAGAATTATGAATTGTAAAACATTAACTCTTAATAATTTTGAATTGTAAATTATCAAACTTGAAAAAATTACAAAAATTTTAATAAATAAAAAATTTAATATACTATGGAAATGTAATTAAATTTGAAGATATAAATTTCAATGAATTAAATGATTGTTTATTGTAATCAATGTTTTATTATTTTCTAAAATTATTTTCCTGTGTAATTTCTTTTCTACCAACTTTCGTGCATTGAGAATTCTCGATGAGAATTTAGAAGAATTTGAATACATTCTAGACGTAAAGGGACTTCAGAATACAAAAAAGACACTCACCTTATAAATGTACTTATAAATTTTAAGCATATTAAAAACAATCGCGAAAAATCATGAAATTTAAATCAAATGTCGCGCATTTTTCCCCACCGCAAACTCCTGCCACCTAGCGAGAGTAATCTCAACACGGGTATTCTACACCATGATCTGACAAATACATGGTCTAGCCACGTAAGGGATTTTAAAATGCAAAATGTAAGAATAAAAATTTCTTGTACTTTTCAGGTATATAAATATTTGAATCCTTGTAAAATGTATTATAATAATGTTGAACATCGTTAAAGGAAAATACGGATTAACTACAATTTTAGGTTATGTGTTTCATAACTTCTTTCTGCTGACAAAAAATGACGTATCTGTGTCAAATAAAATGAACTTGAAGTCAGGTGGGAAAGTTCTGACTAAAGAAAATTATATAATGCAGTGCAGGTTGGCTGGACCGAGAAACATGGAAAACCGGGAAATTACAGTGAACTTATTTTTTGACCGCGAATGTTACAAAATTTGTATAATAAAAATGTTGTCCAACTTTGATTTCAGCCGTTTTTTTTCCTAAATTGTGATTTTTATAGATTATTATACCATTTGGTTTAGAACGCTTAATTTGAAAATCGGTCACTTAAAAAATTTTCCAGTTAAATTTGTTTATTTTTCAGCATATATTTTAATTGAAGAATTTTAAAACGCAGTTTTAGAGGTTAAAAAATTAAAAATTACAAGTTTTTAAAATCAAAGATTTTTTTATAAAGAACTAGGTGGCCGTCGGACTGGGAAACCGAGAATCTCACGAATTTTCAGTTGAAAAATCTGCCCAAGCTATATTTTAACAGTTTTAAAAATAAATAAAGTGCAGTTTTTAGGATTGAAACATATATAATATATTTTTCATTCGCAGTTTCAGGTATTCCTTAATATATTTTTTTATATTAAATTTAATAAATAAATTTATTAATATATTACTTCTATTAATGTTTTCAGCCATTAAAAAATGTAAATATGCGTTTGACTATTTTCCACTTAAAAATAAATCCATAATAATATAGTCATAATTAAATGTTTTTATTAAATTAAAAATATTGTGAGTCTAAATTATTTAATTTTTAACCCATTTAATTTGAAATTTCTTAATGTAGAAAAAGAATAAGTATTTAATATTTAGCAATATTTCACTGTTCATTTGAAACGCGTAAACTTAAACCAAATATTGAAAAGAAAACAATTTGAAACTGAATTGTTTTACATAGAAAGCTTTGTATCTTTAGATTTTTAAAGAACTTTTGATTTTTAAGCGTTAGAATTTTAATTGTTCTATTTAAAAAGTGTTTAATTCATAAGTGAAATTGTTAAATTTTGACGCATAAATAACAATTGAACACTTATTATTTGTACACAAAATTTTAGTAATTTTAAGAGATATGTCGAAGTTTTGAAAACATTCAAAATTAATGACAGGCTTGGAATTATTTCAAGTAATTTAAACGAAGTGTCTTAATTGATTTTCCTATAACAGTTCGCCGTAGTCTTACGCGGCAAACTCAAACTTCGCGGTAAAATTAACAAAATGGTGGAATTAAGCGGTTGCGTTACTTGAACGAAACAGGGCCCTCAATTGGCTAGACCATGTATTTGTTAGATCATGCTCTGCACTACTGCGCATGCATTTCATGGAGTGCTTCATTGGCGTCCGTTCGCGTTATTACTTGAAATGTTAAAATTCCCATTTTTTATTTCTTATTATCAATTCTAAATAATTATATTTTAATACGTTTAACGAGTAATTGAATAGTTTTTGATATATTCTTAACATTAGGTTAAAAAATAAAATGAGTATTCAGTAAATAAAAAATATAATGTTATTTAATGTAATCTTTTTTAATTTTTTGAATAATTGTTACTAGTTTATGCATTCAAATATCTGTATATTAGTTAAAATGAATATAAAAATGCTATCACGCTTACATTTTAAATTATTTAAGATTTATTTATCGAAAAATTGTAATTCAAATTTTATAAACGTTAAATATTTTATAGATATTTAATAGAAAGTTCCCCAAATTATAAAATTGCTGAAATTTAAGAATCCAGAATTGGAAAATTCTCGAATAATAAAATTGTTGGCAGGAAATTTCCGAATTATAAAATATCCGAACTACAAAGTTTCCAAATTATAAAATTCCCGAATTAAAATTTTTTTTTTTAATTGTTTCTTAATAAATGTCATTTATTTATTAAAAATAAAGAATCAAATATTTTTATTCATGAAATAAATGTATTCCTGGATGAACAATTTTGTTTGAAAAATGTTTAAATTGATTTTTTATAGATTTGAATTCAAACAATAATGTTAAACAACTATGAACATTAAAAAAATGTGTCTTCGTTAAAAATATTTAATTATTGCATTTTCAATAAATAAATAATATCTATTAGAAAACTATTTATTTAATTATTTTGAAACGGCCATTTTTTAGTTCTGATATACTATAATTTGACAATATACTGTCGGAAATTTTCCAATACAAGATTTTCGAATTTCATCATTTTTATAATTTCTGGAATTTTAATTTTATTAATGGGAAATTTTACAGTTTCGGGAATTTTACTTTTCTTGCTTTTTCAGTCGTCCCTCACTATCCTCAAAAATGTTTCTCACTTCTGTATCTTGAAAAGCAACAGAGTATCTATGCTGGTAATTTAAAAAACTATTATCTTTTATTTAATATACTTTTTTGAATGTTTTAAAATAAATTCGACTTAAATTACAATTGAATTATAATTTCACGATATATAAATGTTAAATATTTCAAAATATACGTTTGATAAAATTTATATATCTATTTTTATTAATATGCAGATATTTAAGTGCATAAATTAGTAACAATTATTAAAAAATTTTAAAAAGATTACATTAAATAACATGATACTTTTTACTCACTGAATACTTATTTAATTTTTTAACTCGTGTTTAGAATATATTAAAAACTATCCACTTAACGCTTTAAAATATTAAAATGTAATTGTTTTTAGTTAATAATAATGAATTTAAAAAAATGGTATTTTTTAACATTTCAAATAAGTGCGCGAACGGCAGTGAATGAAGCACCTTATGGATCGCATGCGCAATAGTGCAGTGTTTGGAGCACTGCCTAGTGAGCAGAGATCGAATCTAGTATATATGATTGCGCCACACACTAGCTCATCAAGAAATACGTGACTTTTCCAGTTTTCGCTCAGTTCGGAACTTGCTTTTGTTCGAGTTGGTTCAATCCACGAAGGTGCTTATAATCTTTTTTTTCGCAAGAGCGAAAATTTTCCATTGACCTGTACAGAAAAATCGTCAAGATTTTACGAAAGAAATATGAGTAGTAAATCCAGTCTGTTATTAAGTAATTGTGAAAGTAGTAAAAAGTTCGAAACCATGCCAAGTTTAATTTCAAGTAATTGGTAAGTAGATGTGGGAATACGCCATTTTTAACTTTACTTTTTTTACAACGCCATCTTGTAATTATTGTACATTTCCGTCTAAAAGGTGTTTTACTATTTGTCCCCTCGGGCCCGCATTTTTTATCGATCGTTTTTTAAATTTAATATTCTTCAACTTATGAATTATTTGCTCAAATATGATGCAACCATATCATCAGGAAACTTCTAGAAAAACCGCGACCCATTTTTGCTTCCGTATCGCCGCGTCACCGCATTGCACATGAATTTTAATTCACAGGAAATCGATTTACAAAAACACGTAAGATAATGAGATTTAAGTATGTGTACATTTTGTAAATACAAACTTGTTGATTCGAACAAGGTGAAAACAATTGACGTGTCAAGATTGAGATTATTTGATATGATCCAGGCACATGGTTGTGACATTTTAAATGCCATCAAAAGATAAAAATTTGTTCAACAGAACTGCTCATAAAATCCAGTCGTTTATTTTACTTTTTCTGTCATTCTATTTTTTTATATCTGCAAAACTTCGGTTGACTGCTTGAGAATTTATTTTTGGACAAGATTTGCCTGATCAGAACTCCAAAATATGATAAAAAATTATCTAAATATAGTAGTACCTACAAAATGTTATTTTATTATATTATTCCGATATATTACGAAGCAAAATTTATATTCAAAAGTGGTGATAAACTATTTATAAACACGATATGTATCAAGCTGTAAAATTAATGCAACTCCAAATACTTTTATGATATTTTAGAGAAAAAAATGTGCATTATTATCAGGATAAATGCACGTTTCACGTGTATCATCGCGTGTATCGTATTTATCTTTGTCTTCCTAGTTTGAGTCAAGTACATTCAGAATTCCATATCTAGTAGACAAAGCATTATATTAGGCATGAGTGCTGACAATAAGTTTGTAAGCGTCACAAATTGTGGAATTCTACTGCTGGGTAGAACTCTCTCAAATTAAGTAAGTCATATATCTGTACTCAATTCATACATGTTTTCAAACAATTCTAGAATTATTAATTCGACCCCTGAAGTATCTAGAATTAAGCACCAAGTCTCCAAACAATAACAGTTTCAAGTTCACTTTTATATTTAAATATTACAGGCTTCACACACTCCTCCCTTTTTTTGGTTGCTTTTTTTTTTTTGTTTTTTTCCCTGTTTTCAGGAAAGTTTTTTTTTTGCTTCAGTGCGAACTGAAAAAAGTGAGAAAATTTCGGCTTGACTGAAAGTGGAAGTACACTGCAAAAAAATGATCTTTTGTAAAAAAGCTAATCTTCTTAATACAATTTTAAACTCTTTTGCTAAAAAAATGATGTTTTGATTGAAAATGGAATATTTTGTTGAAGATTTATCATTTTAGTAAGCGTGGGTTACAATTAAAATTTTTTAAACCAAAATTTTAATTTAATTTTTTGGTTGAAAATTTATATTTTTTGGTAAAAAAGTCATGTCTTTTGGTTACAAATTTATCTCATTTTTCTCGAAAATTTAAATTTTTGATTGAACATTCGTTTATTTTGATTAAAATTCTGTTAAAAATTCATGGTTTCCCTGGTAAAAATTTAAATTTCCCAGATGAATATTCATCGTTTTTTTTTTTTTTTTTGAAGATTCAGCTATTTGGTGGAAAATTCATATATTTTGGTAGAAATTTCAAATTCTTTGCTTTAAAATTTAGCTTTGGAATTCAACTTTTTGATTAGATTCATCATTTTAGTTTAAAACTTGTCTCTGGTTAAAATTTGTATTTATTTGAGTTAAAATAATTTTTTATATTAAATTCAATTGCCATTTTCAGATAAAAATTGATATTTTTTATTCGAGAACTAAAAATTTTTGTATAAAACTCATGTATTTTTTTGAAAGTTTGTCTTTTTTGGTAAAACATTATACTTCCTGGATCAAAATTCAACTTATTGGTTTAAAATTCATCTATTTTAGTAGAAATATGAACCTTTTTGTTAACAAAATTATCTGCTTTACTTGAAAATTGAACTATTTTGTTGAAGATTCATTACTTTAGTTCAAACGTAATCTGTGGTTGAACTTTGGTCTTATTTTGGTCTAAAATTTAAATTTTTCCAATTAAAAATTGAACTACTTTTAAAAAATAATAATTGATCTATTATTATTTGAAAACTCAACTATTTGGTTAAAAACTAAATTATTTTGTTAAAAATTTGTCTTCTTTGGTAGAAAATTAAACTGTGTTGAAGAAAAAACCGGTTTGCTTGAAAATTGAACTATTTTGTTAAAGATTCATCATTTTAGTTCAAAAGTAATCTCTTTTGTTGAAATTTTGTTCTATTTTGTATTGAAATTTTATTTTTTCAAAGGAAAATTGAATTTTTTTTAAATTAAAATGTATCCTTTTTTATTTTAAAACTCAACTATTTGGTTGAAAAGTTAATGTATTTTATTGAAAATTTGTCTTCTGTTAGAAAATACTTATGCAAATTTAAATTTAGTGGAAAATTAATGTATTTTGTTGAAAATTCATATTTTCCTTGGTAGGAATTTAAACTTCTTGGATGGAGTTTCATTTTTTTCAAATTCAACTATTTGGTTGAAAATTGATATATTTTGTTAGAAATTTCCAATTTCTTGCTTTAGAATTCAACTGCTTGATTAAAGAAATAATGGATTTTGCTTGAGAATTGAACTATTTTGTTAACGACTCATAATTTTAGTTAAAAAATTATCTCTGGTTGAATGTAGTTTTTATTTGAGTTAAAATTTTTAAAAATTTATGTTATTTTCGGGTTAAAATTGAAATCTTTTTGTTGAAAATTGCAATGTAAAGATTAATATATAAATTTAATAATGTGACTTCTATTTTTAAATGGATTTTCTTTAGTGTAAAAAATTCAACTATTTGTTTTAAAACTCTATTTTATTAAAAATTTAATATTTTTTGGTTAAAAGTGCACCTGTTTGATCTTTAGGCTGTCGTTGATTTGTTGGAAATTCTTTTTGTTTCAAAATTGAACTGCGTTATAAAAAAAATTTATTTATTTAATGGCTCGTCCTTTTTTTTTAATATTTAACTTTTTAAGTGAAAATTCAACTATTTGGTTTAAAATTCATGTATTTTGTTGAAAATTCGTTCTTTTTTTTTTAGAAAATCAATTTTTTTGGTTGAAAATTTAAATAATTTTTTCTAAAAATTTAATTCATCTATTTGGGTAAAAATGTTGACATTTTCGCCTAAAACTTTAATTGTTTTGTTATAAATTAATGTGAAAATTTAACTAATCAGTTAAAAGTTAATTTTTTGGTTGGAAATTCATGTATTTTGTGGAAAATTTGCCTTTTTTGTTGAAAATCAAACTATTTGGTTTATAATTTATCTATCTCGCTTGAGGATTTCAATTTTTTTTAATTCTCGTTTTTTCTTTAATTCAACAACTTGGTTTAAAATTAAATTAGTTTTTAAAAATTTTTTTGCGTGCTAAATATTAATTTAATTTCTCACGTGATAGAGTAAATGACGATTGTATAAAGAACGTATATTTACTAAAATAAAGGACTGAAGTGACTTCTGTTTATTTACGTGAGTCTGCTAGATTAACTTTCAAGATACAAATTGTTTTCTAAACAACTACATTTTCGATGGGTTTATTAACCAATAGGCTTCTAAAAAACTTAATAATTTCGTTCATCCTGAGTAATTTTGCTTACAAAAATGATTACTAATTAGAAAGTTTATTTTGAATTTTAAGACTCGCATACTGATTGGAATCAGGTATTTTCATTGTAGAAATGTATATCAGTGCAATTCATTCTCGAAGTTTCTTATCTTTGTGATAAAAATCTTTGCCTGTAGTGCCAGTAATATGATCTTATCAGAAGAGTAGTATCAGTTTTAAACTAAAATTTTCCGTATGGCGCGTCGGAATGTGTATATAATCAAATGAAACCAGTATCAACCTGATAACATACGAGAAAAACATACTTCAATCACACGATGAGTCGTTATTTCGATTATAGAAATTTTGTAAGAGACCATTTAATCTCAGTATTGATCAACATTTTTTTAAGGACGTTGAAATTAGTCAGATGTTTAATGTATTTTATCATTGTAGACTTCATAGTCTTTTCCCTATTCCCATCTTTTCAAAGATTTCTTCTTTTTTCTCTGTTTTTTCGCCAAGTGCGAACTGAATTATTAACAGAACCCAATTTTTCAATTTCAATTCAACTGTTTAGTTATATATTAGTTTTTTTTTTTTAATAGACAATTTGTCTTTTTAGGCAAGAGTGCATCTTTTTGATCGAAGCTATTTTTTGTTGTTGAAAATTAATATTTTTTTTGTCTAAAGTTAACTCTGTTGTTCAAAATTCAAATGACTTGCAATAAAAAACAATTTTTTTGTTTTGAAAATTGAACTATTTGGTTTAAGGTGCACCTGTTTTAGGTTAAAGTTTAATAATTTTTCATCTGAAAATTCCACAATTTATTTTTAAATTTATCTTTTTTAGTTGAAAGTTTAATTATTTTGTTGAAATTTCATCTTTTCCCTTTTAAAAATCAACTGTTTTCTAAAACATGTAAGATTTTAGTCTGAAAACTCTATTTTTATATCTCAAAATTACAATTTATGGTTGAAAATTTTGTTGAAAATCCTTGGGTTTCTTTCGGCTGAAAATTAATCTTTTTCACAGACAATTTGACTATTCTATTTTTTGTTAAGAATTTATCTTTTTCAGTTGAAAAGTCATCAATGTGTATTCTTATTTAAAGGGCTATCAAATTTAAAATATTGTTTTAGTCTCAAATATTCAATTTTTAACGCACTCAATTTGAAATTTTTAATTAAAAAAAAGATTAATTATTTAATATTTAGCAATATGTGAATTTTTATTTAAGAAAAGTGAATTAAAACCAAATATTTAAAAGTAAAGAATCTTTAATTGAATTGTATAGCATAGAAAGTCTGGAATCGTTGAAATTTCGAAGAGCCTTTAAACTTTGAACGTTACAATTTTAATTGTTTTATTTGAAAAATGCTTAATTTGTAAGTGAAATTTTTAATTTTTGATGTATAATTTAAAAATGAACATTTATATAAAAAAAATTGAGTAATTTTAAGAGCTATTTAGGAGTTTTAGAAAGATTTAAAATTATCATTCAAATTTTGGAACGTTTTCTTAAAATCTTCTAGAATCTTTTTTGAAAATTTTGTTTAAATCTTTGAAAAACTTTTTAAATATCATCTTAAAATAATTTTTTAAAATGAAAAGTTATTTTTAATTTTCCTAGGTATCTTAAGAAAGTGTTTTTATTCTTTTGAACCCTTTCACAATTCTTCAAAAGAATCTAATTTTTTTTGTTTAAAATCTGCGAAAATCTACATTTTGTTTTATATCAGGCTATCATCATTCCAAGTTTTACATTAAATTTCAATCTTTTCAAAACTTCTACATATCTCTTAAAATTACTCAAATTTCGGCTACAAATAATAAATGTTTAATTGTTATTTATACATTAAAATTGTAAAGAAATTTTATGAAATTTGCAGGATTTTCTGAAAATTGTAGAAAAAAGTCAATTTTGACAGATATTTAGAAGTTCTGAAAAAATTTCCAAAATAATTTTAAATTTAAAACCAATTTACAATAATTTCTAGAATTCTCAAGATTTTGAAATAGAAATTTGAAGCTTTCCAAGGATGTTTAAACTATTAAAAAAAAAATTGAATTTCTAATTTAAGAAGTGTTATTTCATTTGCAGTTCAGCTTTTATTACCTCAAGTGGACATTTTTTTAGCTTTTTTAAATTTCATTGACCGTCAAAAATGTTTTCGAATCGGGAAATGACCGGGAATTCATTTCTTCGATTAAAACGGCCACCCTGTTCTTGCAGATTTCAAACAAAAAATTTATATGCTTCTTCAGAATTGTGCAAGGCTTCAAAAGAATTTAAAAAAAAAAACATTTTCTTAAGATTCCTTGGAAATTTCAAAATACCTTTTAATTTTGAAAAATTAATTTTAAGAGAGTTTTTAAAAAGATTTCCAAAATTGTCTCAAAAATAAATCTGGAACATTTCTAGAAAATATTTATGTTTTTCAGAATATAAAAAAAAATTCAGGAAGAATTGGAATCATTTTAAAAGAAATTTAAAGTTCTGAAAAAATGTCAGAAACACTTTAAAAAATTGTAACTGTAAAACAACGTAGATGTTTCAAGATTTTAAAATAAAATTTTTAAACTTTTTAAACTATGTATTTAAAAATAAAAATAATTTAACTTTTAATTTAAGAACTGCTTCGTTTATAACAAAAATGTAATCGTTTAATTTGTAACATTTCTGGTTTAAAATTGCTTTAAATGATTTGCAGCTCAGTTTGTGTTACTTATAGTTTTTTTTAATTTAGAGTTTTAATTTTTTTATTTCGTTGACCGTGAAAAACGTTTTTTCCTTTGAAATGTCAACTATTAAATTTATTGTTAATAACTTATCTTTTATGCTTAAAAATTTAAATATATTGGTTAAAATGTGATATTCTTTAGTTGACAAGTAATTGTTTCAATTGCAGAATTCATGTATTTTGTTGAAAATTTGTCTTTTTATAGAAAAATGGATCTTTTTGGTAGAAAATTGAACTACAATTGGTTGAAAGTAAAACTATTTCCTTAACAATTTATTTTAATGGTTGAAAAATAGTCATTTCAATAAAAAAAATTCATCTCTTCAGTTGAGAAAATACTAGTTCTGTTAGAAATTCATTTTTTTATTTACTTAACATTCATTTGTTTTTAACGGAAATTTTAATTGTTCCTTTTTTGATTGATAATTTGTCTTTGTTGGAACTTCTTTTCAACTTGAATTCAATATGTTATCTGCAATAATTTAATTTAAAAGAGTTCCCCTATTTTTGTGAATAATTAACCTATTTTCTCTATTTTGAGAGCACATTTTGGGTTGTGAAGTCTACGTATTTATTAAAATTATTTGAAGGACATGAAAAGTATACAATTAATTCGTAAATGTATTTCATTCTTGCATATCAAAGAACAAATATCATAATAAGAAAGACGAGCCAAATGTCTCGCAATAGTCTCAATTCAACAGCAATTAAATAATTGTCCAAGTATCGCAAATGACGAAGTGTTAGTTTTTGCAAAGCAAAACACATTCATTCGATTGGCACATTGCCCACTGCAATGACGTCGGAAAAGTCTAACAAAGTCTTTCTGTGCGCACTTGCCGACTTTATAAATCGAGGCGCACTCCTCACCATTTCGCAGTTACCTTTTGCATTCAACTTAATTCAGTTGGAAAAATATTAAAATTTGGATTGCGATTGTCACAAAAATTTTGGCGATAATTGTTTTTGTGAATGTACATTCTTTTCAAATCAATTGGATCCTTGGCGTGTTCTTTGCCCTCGAGGGCAGAGAAAATCGGAGTGCGTTATAAACAAAATTATTGAAAGAAATTTTAGTCTTTTTTCCACGTAAATAATAAACAAAAATGACGCCCAAGC
The DNA here is from genome assembly GCF_010883055.1 of Belonocnema kinseyi. Classification (NCBI taxonomy): domain Eukaryota; kingdom Metazoa; phylum Arthropoda; class Insecta; order Hymenoptera; family Cynipidae; genus Belonocnema; species Belonocnema kinseyi. The sequence continues at coordinate 121,512,662 of NC_046658.1, forward strand.
AAAGGTACTCAATCGACGATAAAAACCGGCAAACTAACAAGTCTAATACGAGTTTAAAATTTAAATTAAGAGTTAAAGTAAAGATTATTACCAAAAATGTTTTCATTTGAAGGATATTTGAAAGTTAAATAACTCGAAATTGAACAATTTCTGTGGAAATTTAATTACATTTATGGTATAAATTTCCGCTAAAGTGAATTTCCGCTTTGATGCAATACAAAAAATATAAAGAGCTCTTCTTGTTTTTATTTAAGAGTTTGAACTTTTGCGAAAAAACATAAGCAACGTGACCAAACGATAAGCATCATCAGTCATATGCCTGCATGGAAACAAGCCATTATAATTACATTGCTCTTCTGATATAAAAAGAGAATAACGCTTGGCTTGACACTTACAAATTAATTTGTTTTGATGGAAAGTTATACTTTTTTGTTTAAAAATGCAAGAATTTCGTTGAAAATTCTTCTGATTTTTTTTTATTTGGTTGAAATTAATTTTTTTTTACTGAAAATTTATTCTATTTTTGGATGAATTTTTATTAATTTGAAAATTCATGTATTTTGTTGTCATTTATTATTTTTTTTAAAGAAAATTTAAATATTCCGTTTTTGGCTGAATTCTATTTATTTGAATTTTTCTTATTTGGTTGAAATTAATTTTTTTCGCTGAAAATTCATTTCATTTTTGGATGGATTTTTGTTTTATTTGAAAATTCGTGTATTTTGTGGAAAATATGTATTTATGTTGGTAGAAAATCAAATTTTCTAGATGAAAATTCATCTTTTTTATTATTGAATCATTAAAATTTTAGTCCAAAAGTCCTCTGGTTGAAAATTCCTTTATTTTTTATTTTCTTACAATTTCATTTTTTTTAATGAAAAAATTCTACTCTTCGGTTAAAAATGTATGTAGTATTTTAAAAATTCGTATTTTTTTGGTAGAAAATTAAACTTCTCGAATGAAAATTCACTTTTTTTGTCGAGATTCGACTGTGCTTTAGAATTCATCTATTTTGGTGGAAATTTAATCTTTTTTTTTTGCAAAAAATGAAACTGTTTGATTGACAATTCATGTGTTTTGGTTAAGCTATGAATTATTATGTTAAAAATAGAACTACTCTGTTAAAAGTTCATTTTTGTGGTTGAAAATTCTTATTTTGTTGCAATTTAACTTTTTTACTGAAAAATTTACTTTTTTTATTTTCGAATGATTTTTTTTATAATACAACCACCTAGTTGGAAATTCTTATTTTTGTTGTTAAAAAACTAAGTTTTCTGGACGATAATTCATCTTTTTAATTAAAAATTCATTTCATTTTTGGATGCA
>NC_046658.1:121514087-121539987 GCF_010883055.1 Belonocnema kinseyi
ACTATTTGGTTGAAAATTTATCTTTTTTGATAGAAAATTATTCTTCTTGATTGAAAATTCAGGTTTGTTTGAAAATGCATGTACATATTTTGTTGAAAATTCGTTTGTTTCGGTAGGAAATTTATCTTTCTCGTGGCAAATTTTATTATTTCGTTGAAAATGTTATTATTTTGTTGAAAAATCTACTTTTTGAGTTAAAAATTAAACTGCTAAAAAAGTATAATCTCTGTGGGTTAAGAATTCAACTCTGGTTTCCAATTTTGCGGAAAAAAATAAGCAACGTGACGAAACAATAGCATCATGTCATGTACCTTGCATGGAAACAAGCTATTATAATTGCATTGCTCGTTTGAACTAAAAATAGAATAACGCTTGGATCATGCTTTTATGTAAGAGAATTTCTCCTCCATATTTCACGTGAGACTTATGCGATATTCAATTAAATTATTTAGAATCTATTCGCTTTAATAAACTTTAATCGACCTTGACCTCAAAACTGGTATTGCACTTGAACCCTATCACGTGTACCCTTGGCACGAGTTTCGAATCGTAAATCTGCGACTTTTTGTAAATGAAATTTTAGATTCTAAAGATTATCTTCAATCTTTTTGTTTTTTTACTGCATACAGCTTTTTTTCTGCATTGTCTCTCTCGAAGTGGATTTTTGATGAAAGAAGATGTGTAGGCGTTGCAATATCGATTTCTGACTCGCGGAGTGGTTCATCTTTCAACCGAGCAGCTTAATTCTTGACAAAAAAGACGTATTTTTATTTTCAAAAAAATTTATTTTAACTAAAAAAAAACAAATGTTTAATTCAAAAACAGTAGTTTTCAGCTACATAATTGAATTTTTAAACAATGAGATTATTTTTCAACTGAAATGGTGAGTCATTAAACAAAATGATTAATTTTTAACAAAGCAGTTTAACTTTCAAACACGTAGTTGAATTTTCAACTATAATGATGAATTATTGAACAAAACAATATATTTTTTAACGAGCTAGCCTTAACTTTTAACCAAGAAGTTGTATTTTCACTCAAAAAAATTAATTTTAGACTAAAATAGTTGAATTTGCAACTATAAAAGATCAAGTTTTAACTAAAAATGTAATAGTTAAAATTTCAATGAACAAAATTAATCTTAAACATTACAAAAGGAATGTTCAATAAAGTACATTTTTTCAAGCAAAAAGATGAGTTCTCAACGAAAATTACAAATCTTTAACGTATTTTTTTCCAACAAATTAGTTTAACTTTTAACTAAATAGTACAATTTTTGTCAGTTTTGTGTAAAAATTTAGCTACTTGGTTGAAAGATTTATTTTTTTCATTGAAAACTTATCTCTTTAGTAGAAAAGTTAACTATTTCATTTTTAGAAAATTAATGTTCCTGATTAAAAGATCGTCTTTTCGATTGAACGTTGAACTCTTGTTTAAATTTCTTTTTTTAAAGATTAATCATTTTAGTTTCAAATTCATCTCTGGTTGAGAATTGATTTTTTAGCTAATTAAACGAAACAATTAAATTTATTATCTATTCCATTTTTGGTTGAAATATGTTATTTTTAATTTTTAATTGGTTTCGGATCCTAAGAAAAAATATATGGAGCTTTTATAATTCATTTTAATTTTTACTACGAGCATTTCATTCAAAAATAGACATTACTGAGGCATCGTTGCATTTTTTGGCAACTCGTTTTTGTAAATTCAGAATTGCAGGCTTGGAAAGCATAATCGAATGAGCGCTCGAGTAGGAAAGGTAAACGTGGGGATGATGCGCAGAAAACGTGACGAAAGATCGTCCTCCCTTTTGTCGCGTTTTTTGCGCATCATTCCCCCCCCCCCCCACTTCTCGAGCGCACGTGCGGTTCTGTTTTTTAAAACTTCAATTTATAGTTTTTTTTTTTTAGTTTCCTTTTCATTGTTGGAGATTCTCCAATTCGGGGAGATTTTCATAAATTTAAAACATAAAAAACGTTTATAATTTACTCTGAAAGTTCAGGATGACCGTTTTTATTGAGGGAAAGTTCCAGGTCATTTTTGGGTCATCAAGCATTTTTTTCCTGGTCATTTTAAAAATAGTTCCTGATTAATAGCAAGCTATTCGAATGATTTTTTTTTCTCATTTCTTCAAACATTTGTCAATCTTTTTTTGCTCTAAAATGGATGTTATTAAATTTATATATTAAACTCATGAAAAAATACAAAATTTGTAAAATTTATTAAATTAGAATTCGAAGCCTCAACAATTTCTAAATGAGAATTCATTAAGATTTTCTTTTATTGACATATTTTCAGAAATTTTGTTCTGAAATCATTTAAATTCGCGATTCTTCAATTCAAAATAAAATTTTTGAATTTTAACAGTTTCACCCAGAAATTATTAAATACGACTCCTTTTCTAAAATGATTAGTTGAATTTTTATGTGTTTTAATTATGATATCATTCGATTTAAAATGTAAAATTCGAAAACCTTTTATTAAACAAAATTCGGTTTTAAAGACTTCAAAAATTAGAACTTAGAAGCGTTTGAAATCGACAATTTTTGATTTCAAAAAGTTTGGGTAGATCAACTGAATATAAATCGTAATGATTTTTAAAAATGAACAGTAAATCAACTATTAGCAAGTGAATAGTAATAAAATTGATTTTACAAGATGATTCGGAATCAAATCAAAATTTAAGTGTTTCCAGATTTTAACATTAATAATTAAACCGTTCCAATTGGAAAGTGACAGTAGTTAAACAAATGTGAACGCCCAATTGAAATTTAAAAATAACTTAAACTAATATATTTATCATTATTATTATATTCAAAGTGATTAATTCTCAGATATTGTTGCAGTCTAAAATTTGAAATTTTTTAATTAAGAAAAATATCAATTGCTTCGAATTTGAAAATATTTGACCATCCATTCAAAATCAGTAATTAGAAAACAAATATTTAAAACTAGACGAAAAAAAAATAATAAAATTTGAATGTTACAATTTTAATTGTTCTATTTGAAAAACTTTTAATTTGTAAGTAAAATTGTTGAATAGAAGCTCTTTAAAAATAATGTCTCCGAAAGAATAGAAAACATTTTTTTCAGAGTACGAGGAAACTGGAAAATAACTTTTTTGTTATAAAAAAAATTAATTTTATTTAGAAAGATTTTAAAAGGTTGCAAAAATGTTCAAAAATGAATATGGAAATTTGAAAAAAAATGTAAAACATGTTGATTTTTTTACATTATTTAAGCTTTATAAAGATTCTTAAACTATTTAAAATAAAAATCCAGATTATACCAAAAAAATCGAATCGTTGAATTTTAATGTTTCTAGCTTAAAATTGCCTAAAATTATATGCAGCTCAGTTTTTATTACTTCAAATAAAAACATTTTTAGCTTTAGAGTTTTAATTTTTTAATTTCATTGAAATGACTGGGAATTTTTTTTTCTTTAATTCAAACAGCCACCCTGCACTATGTATTCTCTGTACGAGAATAAATTTAAAAAAATGAGTGTTTTTGTTGTTTTAGCGAAATGTCCAGCAAATGTGTTGACCGTAGTTTCGAAGAAAGCTCTAGACAGCAGCCTCACTACTGTATAACGCTGGGCGTGGGGCCTCTGTGGTGGTCCTGATGTGCCCCATGCCGCATTGTCTGTATCCACAGTCAACACAGAGAGCCGCGGCGTGGGGATTAAGCAGAGTAAGCTCTCTGTGAGCTCCCACATTGTGCAAGTAAGTCCATCACTTATTTTTCAGAAGACAATAAACATTTCAAATTACAATATTCCGGCCTCGGACTCACTTTTCTTGAGCGATGACACTATTTTACTACTGTTTCAAAAAAAAAAAAAAAAAAAAACGAACACCAAATTCACTATTTTCTCATAATTGTCGGCTAAAGACACTATTTTTTTTACCTTTTTCTTAAAAATTATTTTTCAACTTTGTCACTGCCACAAATCCTATAGAGTTTGGCAAAACATACTTAAATCGGCCGGTAGCTCAGACATAAGCGCTTTGACTTTATAGTCAAAAGGCTGCGTGTTCGAATTTTTTATTTATTAAAATGTATATAAGTGTAATTTTCGGATTTTCTCGCCGACATTTAAAATTTTTTCAGTAGGTTAATTTAAAAACAAGAAAACTATCAGCTAGGTAAAGATGGTATTTATATTTTGTATCTGCCGAAGAAAATTCTCTTCGACGCAAACAAAAAATTAGGTGTGTTTCCCAATAGACATTTAAAAAAAAGTCTTGTTCTTGTAAGAAATAATAATTTTAAATATAATTGTTAAACCTTATAAAAACAATAAAATTTATAGAAAATAAATCGGTTTGCGTAAAGGAGAATAAAGTTGAAAATTTTTAGATTTTCCGTGAGAAAAAAAAATTTCAATAAAGAAAAGGTGACTTTTCAACAAAAAATATAATAGTTGATATTTCAAGCAACAAAATATTTTCATTTTAAATCAAAAACAGTTTAATTGAATCAAAACGGACGAATTTCCAAAAAAAAATAGTTGAATCCTAAACCGAAACGCATTAAATTTCAAAGAAACAGATTCATTTTTAACTAATAGGATGAGTTTTCGACAAAACAGTTTAATTTTCAGCGAAATAGTTCAATTTTTAACCAAAAATACATATTTTTAAAGCAGAAGATTACTGTGCTACCAAAAAGATGATTTCTTATGATAATACATACATTTTTTAGGAAATAATTGAATTTGCAACCAAGAAGTTTAATTTCTACCAAAAAATACGAATTTTCAACAAAATACGTAAATTTTGCACTAAGTAGTTTGAACAAAGGATATCAAGTTAGTCCAAATTTCATTTGAATCATTTTTGGTTTAATTTTAGGATAAAAAATGCAGTTTGTAGTTTAAAACTTTTATTAAGGAGAATTAATTCTCAATCAAAAAAATAATTTTCTACGGAACAGTTTCATTTTATACTAAATAGTTGAATTTTCTATCTATAAAGATGATTTTGAAAGAATAATGTGATAGTTCATACACAATAGAAGAATATCTTAATTTATAGAAAGAACAGTTGGATTTAACATTTAAAATGAATTTCCAACAAAATACCTCAATCCTTAACTAAAACAGTTGAATTTTCAATCAAATTGTTATATTTTTAAACAAAAAATGGATTTTCTACTAAAAACTAATAAGATGCATTCGAAATACAAATGGAGCAGTTAAACTTCCATTAAGGAGAGCTAAGTTTTAATTGAAAAAAACGAATTTTTTAAAAAATAGTTTTATTTTGTACGAAATAATTAAATTTTTTCAAATTGTTCAATTTTCGAGAAAAATATATGAATTTTTTACAAGACAGTTGTATTTCCAACAAAAAATTTAATTTTCAACCGAAAATTAGTTATTTTTACAAAATACTTTAAATAAAATAAAGTAAAATTCTTACAGAAAAAGATGAGAGTTCGAACCAAAAAGATGAATTCTCAACAATTATCAACCAGAAAATTTGTGTCAAGCGAAAAAATACAATTAAATTGTGGAATTTTCAACAAGCCAGTTGAATTTTCATTCCAAAAATAAAATTTTAATAAAAAAAAAACGAATTGCCATCGGTGAGATGCTGCGAAATTTTGTCATGAACGAATTTGAAAAAAGTATTCTTTGTACTTTATTATTAGTAATATTAATCCCATTTTACAAGTCTGTTAAAGTCAAAATAGTTGATTTTTTTATTAGAAATTTGAATTGTTAACTCGAAAAGTTGAATTTTCAACAAAAAATTAATTTTCCACAAAATAGTCTAATTTTTAAACAAATATTTGAATTTTCAACCGACTTGCCAACAGAGAACCAAAAAGACGAAATTTCAGCTGAAAAGATTAATTTTCATCAAAGTCAAACATTTATTTTTAATAAAGTGATTCAACCCAGAAGTTGAATTTTCCAATTAGAAAGTCGAATTAAAAAAAAAATTTAACTTAAGAAAGAAACAAAGTTCATCCAAATTTTAGAAATTTCAATCCAAAAGACGAATTTTCTGTAAAAAAATGTTGCATTTTTAAGCCGGAAATATGAACTTAGGACAAAAAAGTTAACTTTTAACGAAAGACTTGCATTTTCAAACAATAAAGAGAAAAAAATTTACCTAAAAGATTAGTTTTTTTTACCAAAGTAGACCAAATTTCAAGTAAAAAAGATTAATTTCCAACCAAAAATGGAAAACTTACATTTTCCGATAAAAAATTTGATTGAAAAAATAAGAAATGATAAAATAATTTAATTTTTAACCAAACAGAAGATCCTTTCACAAAAAAATAACTTTTTAAGAAAACAGTTAAAAGTTTGCCTGAACAGCTACATTTTTAATTAAAAAATATTTACTTTAAACAAAATAGTTCAGATTTTAACCAGAGATGAATTGTTAACTAAATGCCTAAATTTTCAAACAGAAAAGTAGATTTTTCGACAAAAGAATTGAATTTTGCAATAAAGAACGATGTTTCAATCCTGAAAAAAATTCAATCGCATTGTTCCATTTTTAGGTAAAAAAGACGGATTTTCTACAAAACACTTAAATTTGCAAACCAAAAATATAAATTTTCATATTAATTTTTTTCATTTAATTAATTTTTTTTTAAACAATATTTTCGAACAAAATACTTGAATTCGGAAACAATTAGTTGAGTTTGCAAAAAAAAATCCCCCCAAAATGGAAAAGTTCAATTTTGAGTACAAAAATTAAGTTTTATCAAAACCCAAAATTATTTTTTAATAAAGCAAAGTCGAATTTTCAAAAAATAAAGATTTTTCAGTCCAGAAAGAAAAAAAGTTCATCCAAATTTTTTTCAACTTTCAATCCAAAAGACGAATTTTCTGTAAAAAAAGTTGAATTTTCAACCAAAAATAGAAAACTTACATTTCCAGTTAAAAAATTTAATTTCAAACAAAAAAAGGCACAGTTAAAAGTTTGCCTGAACAGCCATATTTTTATTTAACAGAGAATCATTTTCAACAGAATAGTTCAAGCTTTAACTAAAGACATGAATTTTTGACTAAAATAATTAATATTGAAGTGGAAGAGTTTAATTTTCAGTAGATAAAACTAATTTTCAACCAGAAGAAAAGTGAACTTTCAACCAAAAATTGTGAATTTTTACACAAAAAAGATTAAAAATTGAAACCGAAAACAGTTGAATTCAACCGACAGAGAAGAATTTTCAACAAAACAGGTGAATTTTCAACCCAAAAAGACAAATCTTCAGCCCAAAATTTTGAATCTTGAACAAATTTGTTCAATTTTTAACTAAAAATAGCAATACAAGAAAAGTAGATTGCTAACAAGAATATTATATTAATTTTTTGAACCAGGTCAAAAATTGCGGGAGTTAGGTTTCCGGCCGTGTAAAAATAAAAAAAAATAAATAAAAAAAAGGCGCCGACGGAAAAATGCTGCGAAGCCGCAATTTTGAAATTAACGAATTTGAAAAAAAAAATTCTCCATACTTTATTATTACAGTATTTATAAATGCCATTTTACAAAATTCTAAATTTCAATAATTATGAAAAGAGCAAAAAAAAAAGTTATTTACAACAAAAAAGTTTTTTCACAATTATACATATTTAGGACCAGACCAGAGTGTGATAATAAGTTGGGAAATAAAAAAAAAGTGTTGGTAAGGTAGGAATCTGGTCACGTGACCCACTCATCACATGGCCTTAACCCCTTCAAAAATCAAGTTAATTTCACACTTTTTGATTTCTGGACTATGCGATACGTATTATTTTTGTTGTTGCTGAGAATTCGTGACACTATTTACACTATTTTTAATCTCGCAAAGTGAAATGAAATCCGTGGCCGGTATATTATCGCGAAAAATGCCCAGTAAATTGTATGAAATTTGTATGTGTTTACTTAACGTTGTTTTACCGCCACCACCACCACTACCACCAATCAGGAGGATGAATTATTAAAAGCTTTGAAAGCCAACGAGTCGCTGCGCCTGACCTTTGCTCTTCAGCTGACAGAGAGTACTTCCGTCGAATGGGAGACTCTGATCTGGCGAAAATGTCTTTACATTCGCGTGCCGAGCTGTCTGCTGCCGGAGGGCTCAAAAGAGGGATTCGTGTCGCTGCTGGAGTACGCCGAGGAAACTCTTCACTGCACCAACATCGTAGTTTGTCTGCGCAAAGATCGCTCGGATCGAGGTACTTGCCGATTTTCATTCTTCGAATTCGATGAAAGCCACTGTGACGATACGTCGCTCTCTTCTAAATCACTTTGTTATTATCGTTTAGCCATGCTGGTGCGAACCTTCATGTTCTTGGGCTTCTCGGTGCTGCCACCAAATCACGCCTTGGTACCGCCAGGCAGTGACGCTGGCAACCTCTACATGCTCTATGCCGTTGAGTAGTTCTCTAATCACGGCTCGCATCTCTCAAATTTAACGCAATAGGTAGTAGTACTCTATCACAACATCTAACTATCTATTATCTATTATTTATTATTATTACAATCCTTTACTTTACTTGATTTTTTTTTTATATTTTCTTGAAAACAACATTATTCCCGAAAAATGTGTGTCCCATTTTCAATCTTCAAAAAAAAGGGTCTACCAACATTTTCTGTGAATGATTGGGTGGCCACCCATCCGAGATAAAGCCGGCAGAGAAATATCACTCACCGGGTTTGAAAGTTTCCCATTTCAGAAAGCATCAAAATTTCAAAGTGTTTCATGTACCGGAAGTTTCGAACGTTCAAATGAACGAAATATTTTTTTAAATTTCCATTTTGCTCATCAATATTGTTCCAACTGTAATTTAAAATATACATTATATTTTTGTTCCGATAATAAATTATTTCCAATCTAAATAAACAGACAATTTAAAACGTTTTTTGGTTTACAAAGTCATCAGTAATAAATTTCGTTCATTTGAATGTTCAGAACTTCAAGCGCATAAGTGTTTCGAATAATTTAACTTTAAAAGTTCACAATATTTTAAATTGTGAAAGATCATAATTTTTTTTTTTTCAAGATTCCTGGAAACATTTTAAATAAGTTTTGTAATTTAAAACCTTATTTTTCATGACGTTAAAAAGAATTTTTAGAACTGTAAAAAACTAATTTGAAAGATTCTAAGGCATTTTTTAAGTTTTTTTTTAGAATTTTAAAAATTACAACCGGGTTTGAAATTTTTCATTTAGAAAGTATCAAATTTTCAAAGAGTTTAGAATAATTTGGAGTTAAAAATTGCACAATATTTTTCGTCATCTTTTAAATTCTGAAAGATAATACATTTTTTTAAGATTACTGAGAAAATTTTTTATAATTTTTGTATTTTAAAACATTAACTTTATGTTGCTGAAAAAAATTTGAAAAATATTTTAAAAACCACCCGGCAGAACCAGGATAAAGCCGGAAAAGAAATGTTACATCGGTTTTAAAAGTTTCCCTTTAGAAATCATCAAATTTTCAGTGTTTAGAATGATTTAATTTTAAAAGTTCACAATATTTTGCATTCTGAAAGATGATAAATTATTATTATTAAGGTTCCTGAGAATTTTAAAAATAATTTTGGTATTTTAAAACATTAATTTCATGCCGTTAAAAATATTTCCATAATTGTCAAAAACTAATTTCAAAGATTCTAAGGCATTTTTTTGTTTAGTTTTTTAGGATTTTAAAAATTACACCGGGTTTGAATCTTTCCATTTAGAAAGCATAGAATTTTCAAAGTGCTTAAAATAATATTGAACATTTAAAAATTCACCATATTTCTCTAAATATTTTAAATTCTGGAAGACAATAAATTATTTTTTAAAAGATTCCTGAAGAGTACTTTAATAATTTTTGGTATTTTAAAACATTAATTTTATGTTGTTAAAAAAAGATTTTCAGAACTGTCAAAAACTAATTTGAAAGATTCTAAGACATTTCTTTAGTTTTTTAGAATATTAAAAATTACACCGGATTTGAAAGTTTCCAATTAGAAAGCATAGAATTTTCAAAGTGTTTAGAATAATATTAAACTTAAAAAATTCTCAATATTTTTTGCCATATTTTTAATTCTGAAAGATCATCATTTTTTTTTAGATTCCTGAGAAAGTTTTAAATAATTGTTGGATTTTAAAACATTAATTTTATGTTGCTGAAAAAAATTTGAAATTATTGTTAAAATATACCCGGCAGAACAGGCATAAAGCCACGAGAAAAATATTGCACCGATTTTGAAAGTTTTTTATTAGAAAGCACCAAATTTTCATGGTGTTTAGAATAATTGAACGTTCAAAGATAACAATATTTCTCGAAATATTTTAAATTCTGCAAGATAATAATTTCTATTTAAGATTTCTGAGAAAATTTTCAATAATTTCTTATTTTATAACATTATTTTTATGTTAAAAAAGATGTTGAAAAATATTTCCAGAATTATTAAACACTAATCTGAGAGATTTTAAGGCAAATTTTTTTTATTTATTTTAAAAAACCATCCGGCAGAACCGGGATAAAGCCGGGGCAGAAATATTACACTGATTTTGATTGTTTCATTGTCAAAAATTAATATGAAAGATTCTAAGGCAATTTTTGTTAGTTTTTTTTTTAGGATTTTACCAAATCTGGTGACACATTACTATTACTTTAAAAGAATAGGACAAATTTATATTTCGAAAAAAAATGTTGACGCTTTTTAAAGGTTTTGAAAGATTTCAAGACATACATTTTTTTAGTTTCCTGGGAAAATTTTAAATAATTTTTTATTTTTTTAAATTATTTTTAAGAGAGCGTTTAAAAAAATAGCAATAGATTTTCAAAATTGTCTAGAACGAATCTGGAAGATTTTATGGTGTTTTCTTAGGATAAAAAAATGATTAAACATTAAACTTTTTTTAAGCAAGTTTTTAATTAAATCTAGATTTGGAAAATTTTCAAAATAAAAATTTTGAAGTTTGAAAATATCGAAATATTTCAAGATAAAATATATTTTTTAAAGATTTCCGAAAAAAAATGTTACGATTTTTTATATTGAAAAAATCATTTTAAGAGAATAATTTTGGTAAATTATCAATTTTTATGTATATTAATAGTAATTGAGCAATTTTTACTTTGAAATGACTTAAAATTATAGAATTTGGTAAATTGATATTAATTTTGCAAATTTAGAAATTGATGCATTCTTTAACTTAGAGCATACAAAAATATAGCTCGAATATATGTTTTTTAACCAGAAGTCTTTGTGCTGTTCAATTTGTAAAAGTAAAAAAAAAAATCAGTTTATTGTCATTATTAATGAATTTTTTTATTTCAATGGTCGTGAACATTTTTTGCGAACCAGAAAATAACCGGAATTTTTTTTCTCATTTTGAAACCGGGCCACCCTGTTGATGTACAAAGCTGTTTTCAACAAGAATAATTTATTTATCATTTCCATATATTTTCTCCCTTGATAATCTGCCTATTATTTGTCCATACTTTTATTTGCTTTTTGTCATTTCAGGTATCATTTTCCGAGTTTTTTTTTTTTTTTAGCACCAGAGGAAGCAGCATGCGGAATTTGTTTTCATTGTCGGTTTTTGATGTGTGCGCATCACACAATACTTTGTCTTTTTCTTTTTATCACCAAGGAATGAAAAATCAGGATAATAGGAGGTAAATCGTATTTTAAAATATTAGCGAAATGGGCGTTAAATTTCAGAGAAGTCAGCAAAAAGTAGAGGGAGAGAGGGTCAACAAGTACTTAGTCGCGCAGATATGTAGAACATGTACTATCGGGCTTTCGGCGGATATAGGCATTAATTCATTCTCTTGATCACACAATGTTGAAATTACTCTACATCGTGTTAAAAGAAAGAAAAGAAAAAAAACAATGCTCACGAAGCTTTTCCCACGTATTTCGGAGATGTTTCGACGATCCCGTTCTCTCGCCTTGCAAGATCCAGGCATGACGGACCTTGGATTGTCGAATCATCGAGAAAGTTTATTATCGACAAATCTCTTGTGTATTAATTGTGGCAGATTGGGTTTCACCACGTTATATATAACATACATATATTTTTACTCTCAAGTTTTATTATTTTCTCTAGTTATTAATTTAGTCGATAAGTGCTGTATTGCTTAGGTCGCACGTTTTTTTTTTTTTAATCTACTACTAATTTTTTTAACCGTGACCAAACAGATTGAAATTAAATAATATTCCAGTCTATTTTTCAATAGTGTTGTTTGATAATGTATCGATTTTTTTTCTTAAAGTTTTCAGAGTTAAATCCACTTTTCTACCAAAATTTTTTGTTTTTTGCTTAGTCTTTGCAGTTTTAAACGTGCTCGACCGAAAGTATATTAAGTATTACTTTAAGTATTCGCTTAGTTTGTAAGGCGACTTTTACGAAAAATATTTTTGATTTACTATTCAAGATTTTCGAAGGGATAATAAAATTGGACGCACATCGATCATATCCACACGAGTTTCTATTCATATTATTATAGTAGATATAATATATGTCGGGATAGCGTGTTGTGAGAGGCTTCGTTATGAAATATTGTCATTGTTGCTGCTAGATATCACTATTTGTTTAATTAAAATTATAATATATTAGTTTGTAATTGATTCACCGAGTTGGTTATGTCCGATTTTTGGTAATTCCCAATCTATTAACATGAGAGGCTTCTTGTTAATAAATGCGCTCTATAGCGTTAACTTAATAACAGACACCAATAAAATGTGAAAATGACAAAAAAAATGAAAATTTTTCGAAAATAACAAAAATATGACATATAAATATATTGTAGCTGGTCAGATGTGTGAGTAGGTAGGTAAATCACTGATGGATATGTCGTCGTTTGTGTCTTATCAAGAAGAGACATTGTTACATTTGTCTCGCAATTTCCAAAAGCAAAGATTAGAGATACTTGTATATTTACAGGAAACTTAAAAGCCACGAGCAATCTGACCCTTCTTTTAGCATTATAGGATATATACACACACACACAACTTAAAATTGCTAAATAAAGGTTCCATAAAATATGAAATTGTATATCATTTACTCAAGACACACACCTCTTTCCAGCTCAGGGAACATCTATTAATTTCGATTTTTTATTTTTATTTCATTTTTTTTATATTTATTTTTTAATTTTCGATTATTTTTATCCTTTGTTTGCCAGCCGTTAGGTAGCGCTAGTGATGCGATATCGGAAATATCGATATATCGATATTTTTTCTCAAAAACCATATTTTTGGATCACGCCGTGTGTAACGGGAGAAAAAATTGTTTTCCCAAACTTTTACCTGCATGAATATCGTTTTATTATTTTGATATCTTATATATAGAAGATTTTCAGTAAACGTATTCAAGCTCTATAACCTCAAAATTGAGTTGCCTCACATTCCGCACTTTACTATTCCTATGTACGCTCGACATTTTACGTTTTATTAAAGTACATTTGAGTACAAAATTGTTTTAAAAAATTTTTATTTTAGCTTTTTTCTTCGGTACGCATCACAACCGCAAGTACACATTTATCATTCGTTCGTTGGCTCACGTGTTCATTCATTGGAGAAATGGAGCCAATGAAAGAACACGTTTGAGAAGATCGAAATCTAGAGGTGTTCTGTAATTGGCTGTTCATTTTACGTCTTGCTTGCATGGGATTTCACCCTCGACCTGAAACATCGACATATAGAAATGGACCGGTAACGCTTTGGGGAGAACTGAAATGGGCTCTAGAGAGAGAAAAAATATATGAGATGAGACCTGCCCTTATCTATTTCAGGACTCTGTCAAGTGAATTGGTGGCCCCGGGTATTGCCTAGTTAATTAAAAAAAAGATAAACTAATACATTAGAAAATTGTAGTTATAGTAAATTGAATTTTAAAGAAAATTCATGTAAAATAACCTGTTTCAGATAGATTATTTTAAAAACTTGGTAACCTTAAATTCTTGTTGAAATTGGATTGAAAATGCTACAATAATAATCGTTTTGTGAGTTCAAAAATAATGTAAAAACTGTCAAAAATTTGAACAATATTTCTATAACATAAAAAATAACCATTTGTATTGCATAGGTACAACATTTTATATTTTGAGGTTTTGCTTTTGTTGTAACACAATTCTGGAAAGTGCGATAAACGTCACATTATTGGGGCCAGGCTGGGTCTGCTCAAAGATGGTCGACTCCCATGGGTGCGTTTGACCACTTATAGCGACACTAGCGCAATCTACAATGAGGTGGAAAACTAAAGCGTATCCATGTGTTCGTGCACGTAAATGTGTATCTTATTTGAATGGGTTACATGAATTAAAATTAGAGAAAGTAAACGAATTAATTCAAAATTATACAAATTTAAGACGAAAAATATGTAAATACTGTTTCCTGTACCATTTTTCGGCATAAATTTGTAAAATTTTGCAATAATTCTCTAATAAATGAAGAATTACATAAAACATGAAATGTAACCTTTTTTTAACATTTTATGTATTCGCATTATAATAGAGAAGTGAAATCAGTGACATCCTGGCACAGCACAAACATTTCAATTTCTTTAACTTTGTTTATTTTTTAATGTCCTGATTTCACTTCATACGGTGAAACACAACTTTTTTGAACTTAGCAAAATTTGAAGTTTGTTGACGAAGACATAACCTCAACGAACATTAGAATGGCGGCTAAGATATATTAAGAAAATATTACCCCCAATCATGCCCCTACAGTAGAGCCATCTACAAGGAGGTGGATAACTACAAAAGTATATGTGATCACACGCGCCCATGGAGTCGACCCAGCCTCATTGGGGCACTCGCGACATAAACTACGGTCCTGTGCTGCGCCAAACTTCACCCAACGAAAATATTCTCGACCAATCAGCTTTATCTAGAAAGAGACAGGTCTACGCCTCATGTTTCTTCTCTTTTTAGAGCCCAGTGCCGTTCTCCCCACAGCATTACCGGTCCATTTCTATATGTCGATGACTTAAAAGCAGTGATCCCAACTTTGACATGTTGAGCTACTGCGCTTTACTGGCGCAGCGGGCCTCATCAGTCATTAGCCGCTATTGGCGCGCGAAATAAAGATTAAAAATTATATTTATACAGACCGTCATTTCAACCCCTCATTTATATGCATTATTTTTTTCATCATGAATAATTAATTGGCATTTTTTATTTGGAAAATATTTTTAATTTTTAAAAGATTTTTTTTATAAAAAAAAAAGTTCACAAATTTTAAAAAACTTTACCATTTTTTGAAAAAAAAACTTTAACAAATGATTCCAAGACGCTGAGGTCGAAAGTACAATTTCAGACTTTTCAGTACAATTTCTTGCTAACGTACGTACAATTCCCAGATCTCAATGTGGAAAACCTGACTGTGGTGCGTATTCAGACCAGCCTCTTGTCACCGAGAGTTGAAAATGGCCCATGTGTTGAAAACGGCCGTGCGGAGGCGCTGGTTTTTTTAAAAGTAGTTTTAACACAGTGGATTTTTCTAATAAATGTTTTTCTTTTTTTTTATCGAATCATTTCCATTAATTATCGCTGCGGTATGAAAATCAGGTTATAAAAATGAACTCAGAGAACACCCGAAGACCCCGAATAAAAGAGTTAGAAACTTCTTAATAATCATGAAAGAACACCATTTTCTTAAAATTGTTCAAGATTTACAGATTTTTTAGGTAAACTGAATTTTGTCAGGGTGTGAAAAAAAGTTTCTTGAAATTCATGGAAAATTAAAAAATTTTTAAAAAGGGTTTGAAAGATTTTAAAGCAAAATTTTGTAATTTTGTCTTATTTCATAATTTCAGAAAAAATTTGAGTAAGTTTGAGAGATATTCAAAAATTTTGAAACGATTCAAAAATAATTAAAACTTGTAAAGTTTTTTTTCTACATTTTGTAAAGATTCACGAAAGCGAAAGATATTTTTTCAGGTTCCTAGGGAAAATTAAAATAATTTTTTATTTCGAAAAATTAATTTGAAGAGATTATTCAGAAAGATTTTCGAGGATTTCAAAAATGGACAAAGAAGAAGCTGAAAGATTTTAGGGTAATTTTTAAAATTTTGCAGAATAAATGAAAAATGCAGGAAAAATTTAAATAATGTTTAGAAATTAGAAGGTTTAGGTCTGACAAAATTTAAAATTAAAGAAAAATATTCATTATATTCTTGTGAGTTTCAAATAATTTTTTATTTTGAACAATGAAGTATAAGAGAAAATTGAAAAAGGTTTTTAAACACAAGAAACGATTTTCTAACATTTCTAAAAATATTTTAGAAGATTTTAAAGCAAAATGTTTCAATTTGGTAAGATTGCAAAATAAAAACTAACAAAAATCGGGTAAATTCAAGGAATATTTAGTAGAACTGAAAATAATTTTGAAATTTTTCAAGGAAACAAACAAATTTTCTTAAAATTGTTGGGAAAATTTAGAAGGTAGTAATGCAATTTTGTTTAAATTGGAATAATATTTGAAGAACTTGAGAAAAATTCGTGTCAGTTAAAAATATTTTCAGGAATTTAAGACGTTTTAAATAGATTGCAAATATTTGAAAACTCGGAAACATTTTCGAAAATTTATAAAGTATTTCTTGATTCCTTCCCAACTTCTAAATGTGCTAAACATCTTCTAAAAACACCGGAATTTTTCATAATATTTTGTAAAATTCTATATAATAAAACAAGTTCTTTAAAATTTTCTAGATTCTTTTCTGATGCCCCTGAAATTTTTGAAAAGCTTCTAAATTTTCTTAAGAATCTTATGAAAATTATATGTCCATAAATTTGAAAACAAGATGATAATACTTATTCTCTTGTTCTCAATTCTCAGACTTTAATTTTAACATTGATTTATTATAACACTTCGAAAAATAATTTTCAATTAATTTAAGTTCTGCCAAAGATAAAAAAATATTAATGGTATTTCCTTAAGAGTGACATACAAATGTTAAAATATTTTAGCTTTGTTATTAAGTCTAATTGATTAAAAACTATCACATTTAAGAGTTTGTTATTTCATTGTGATAGAAAACAATATTTAAGGATTTATCATATTCCTTGTTTGTCATATATAGATATAATAATTATATTTATTATATGGCAACATTGTATTTTAAAGCGGCAATATAAAAATAAAATTAGCTCTTCATCACTATATTTAAAAGTGTTTGAATATCCGAGATTAATACAAAATAACGAAAGAAAGAATAACTAAATCATCAATTAGTAAAAACAAAAAATTAACGAAATTACAAATTCCCGAAAATAATTAATATATTATTAATTAATAATTCATTAAACTGTTTACCTTATTTGTAATTCTATTGATAGCTCATAAATTAATAATCAATTAACTATGTTGCACAGTTCTGAATTTCGGGAATTGAAACATTTGTCGGGAATTTAATAATTCGTTTATTTTAAAATACGGTCTTGAAGTTGGTGAATTTTAGTTTCGGATATTTTGAAATTTGGCATTTTATTTTTTGTTAATTAAAAATCTTGTCGTTATTTGAAATTTGGAAAATTATGTAATTCGATAATAATATAAATTTTCGGCATTTTTTTTATTCATTTGTATATTCGTTATTTGTTTATTTTTTTTATTCTTTATTATTTCTGAATATGTAAATGTTTTATTTGAATTATGTCCATTTTGCCGCTTTTTTCTATATTCAACAAAATAATACGTAAGTAAATAAGCCTCATCTTACTTCTTGACTCTATGCTATGAAGAAATAGTATATTGCGCTACAAGGGGCGAAAGGCGACAATTGCACAAGCGTGAAGTTAGCTGCCCTAGCGAAGCGAGGGCACATGTCACACGAGTGAAATATTGTTGTCTCGCCCCGACTTGCGCATACACTTTTTCATAAAAAATGTCGAAAGTTACGTTTTCAACCCTAGACTAGAAAGTTGAAACAGACGACTGCGAAAGTCACTTTACGCCGGAACTGGTATCGAAAGTATATGCATTCTATTTTATCTGCAGCTGTCTGCAGCTATTCTCCCTCTTATCTTAACCTCGCACTCGTGCAATGGTCGCCTTTCGCCCCTTGTTGTGCAATATACTATTTCAAAAAAAAAAAAAAAACGAATTCGCAACAAAATATTGTAATTTTCAAACTAATAATTTTCCCGCTTTTAACATAGTAGATCAAAGAAAGAATTCCTAACAAAATCTGTAAATTAAGAAATAAAAAACAAGATTCTTTTTCTACCCGAAAAAAAGTTTTTGAACAAAATACAAGAATTTTTAATAAAAAAGTTGGTTCAACTAAAATATAAATTTCCAAAAAAAAGGAATAGTTCAATAATCAGTTAAAAAATTAATTCTAAACAACCGGAAAAAGAAATTTCAATGAAATTGGTGAATTTTAAATCATTTTCAAACTAGAAGAAGAGTATAATACCAAAAAAGGCGAATTTGCAACAAAATAATCAATTTTCAACTAAAAACAAAATAGTTTAATTTTTAACGAAAGAAATGACTTAAAAAAAGATAACAATGTTTAAAAAGTCGAATAATTAAATATTTAGTTAAAAATTAATTTTTACCTTAAAAAACGGATATTTATAAAAATACATGATTTTTCAACCAAATAAACTAAAAAGGGCTAATTACGAACCAAAAAAAAATCACAAAATTTGTAAATTTGTAACATTAGAAATTAATTTGAAAAAAATTCAACCAAATATGAAACAGTTTAATTTTCAGATCAAAAATTGAATTTTGAACAAAATAGTTTGATTTTCAACGAAAGAGATGAATTAATTTTTTACAAAATAATTAAATTTTTTAACTAAAAATGATATTGTTATATCATTCACATGAAACTATTACACATAGTTATATTTTCATTTGAAAATATCAATATTATTTTTTTTTTAACTTTTTTGTAACACAATAGCTCAATTTTCTATAAAAATGAGGAATTTTTAATCACATAGTTGAAGTCTCACCTAAAACAGATAATTAAAAAAAAAGAAAAACCAATTAAAATATAAGAGTTAAATTCTTAACAAAAACATGTGCTTTAGACCAATAGGATTAATTTATAACCAAAAGAGACGATTTTTCTACAAAATACATAAATTTTCAACATAAATTTCGACATAAATTTAGCAAAAAGAAAGAACATTCTACCAAAAATTTGAATTTACATCGCAATGTCGTTAAATTTTCAACCAAAGATGGTATAGTTACATTTTCAGTGATAAATATTGATTTTCAGTGAAAGAAATAATTATAAACCAAAAAAGATCCATTTCAGTAAATGAAATAATTAAAGAATTAATTTTTATTTTAAAAAAACATTTTTAATAACATCGGCAAATTCTGAACCATTTTTAAACTAAAAGAATAATATTCTACCAAAACAGGCGAATTAAAAAAAAAACTCAAATTTTCAACCATATACTTGAATTTTCAACTAAAAACGAAATAGTTTAATTTTCAACAAACAACAAAATATTTTAATAATTTTCAACGAATCGAATTTCTAAACAAATAATTGTGTAGTAAAACGACCAATTTTCAACAACAAAAAATTCCTTTAGCCTCGTTTTTAAGTTAAATCTAGTAGTTCAAAAAAAGAAATGAAATTGTTACTGAAAAATACAAAATTTGAAGGAAAAAAAATATTCAGCTAAAAAATCAATTTTTAACAGAAAAAAAACTGATTTCAAACAAAGTCTGTAAATTTTCAGCCAGAAAGAATAATTTTCTGTCAACAAGATGATTTTACAACTAAAAAAAGATATTAATTTTTAAAAAATGCATTTTTTGCAAAATAATTAAATCTTCAACAAAAAATGTTATAATTACATTTTCAGTTGAAAAAATTAATTTGGAACAACAACAAAAAAAACATTTTTGTCACATAATAGTTCAATTTTATTTTCTACAAAAAAAGATCACATGGTTAAATTTGCAATTAAAACAGATACATTTTCAAGCAATAGGTTATAGTGACTTGGAATCTCTCGCTTGTCCCATTTTTTGTTGAAAATTAAAATGTAACTTTTTTACTAAATTTTTATTTTGTGGAAAATTATTTTTTTTTAGTCGAAAATTCGTCTTTTTGGAAGAAAATTATTTGTTTCTAAATTCACTTGTTTGGTTGAAAATAATATATAAAATATAAAAAATAATATATATACACAAAATTAATTTTTAGCAAAATAGTTACATTATAATTTTGAACCAAAAATGGGATGAGCGAGAGATTCCAAGCCACTATAATGGTGCGCTATACGAAACCATGTAAACAATTACGATTATCATTATATAATTTGCGAAGTTTTAAATGTGAATATTTAAACCCGTTGTGAGAAACACATTTTCATACATAATCAATATTGAAAATGTGATAAGTTCTCCAACATTGCGTATTATAAAAAATAAAATTATTGTTTACCATTCTACATGGAGAGAAATTTCAAGAAATAAATTCATG
The DNA here is from genome assembly GCF_010883055.1 of Belonocnema kinseyi. Lineage (NCBI taxonomy): Eukaryota > Metazoa > Arthropoda > Insecta > Hymenoptera > Cynipidae > Belonocnema > Belonocnema kinseyi. The sequence continues at coordinate 121,534,511 of NC_046658.1, forward strand.
TAACTACTCCTTGATCTTATAGTAACTTTGGCGCAAAAAAAAAATCTCGGAACCCTTCCCGGTAACAAGGAGCTGTTCGGGACACTTAGACTGGCATTAAAAGAATGCACATTTCAATGCCTTTAAATAAGTTCAAATTGCAGTTCTGGCAGAATTGCCATTAAATGCGCTTTACTGTATAAAACTCGTCTCGTTTCAATCACTTTCAATGCGCATACACTCCAAGGCAATAGAGTGCTTTGCTTTTAATGCCTATGAGTTTATGCCATTTAATTCCATTCAATGATACTCAGCGGACCACCAAATTGTATGCCATGCAATCCCGGTAAGAAGGAGTTCATTAGATCGCATAGACTGAAATAAAAAATTGACATTTCAATGCCTTTAAATGAGTACAAATTGCATTTTTGTCCGAAATGCCATTAAGGATGTACATTACGTACAATCACTCTCAAAAGTCGTCTGTCTTTAAAATGGCTTATAAAATCGACAAAAATAAAACTCGTATTAATTTCTTTAAATATTGAAGGAGGCTTTCAAGTACACTTTAGAAAAAAATAATTCAGTTCAAAATTATTTATTTAACAGTAGTTATTGAGAGTTTCAAGTTTTTCTTTCTCTTTAGGGAAAAGATACAATTCTTATTTAATCCTAATGATCAAGGTCTCATTTTATTCTTCTAAGGATTCTATAAATTTATGTTTGGGTGGATTTTATTTTTAAAAATAATTGACCAATCATAAAGTTATTATTGTTATAAATAATTAGAATTTAAATATTAATTAACACCACCCAAATAGAATTTGAGAGAATCCCTACTATAATAGCATGAGGCCTTGATCATTAGGATTAAATGAGAATTGTAACCTTTCCCTAAAGAGAGGTCAAAAACTAAATCTCTAAATAACTACTGTTAAATAAACAAATTTAATCTCATTTATTTTTTCTAAAGTACATTTGGAAGCATCCGTTATGATTTCCAGAAATCAATAATAGATCTATTTTTGTCGATTTTATAAATCATTTTGAAGATTGGCGACTTTTGAGATTGATTGCACGCAGTGTACATACTTACATGCGTTTTACCGTATAAACCTGCATTGATTCTATTCAATATTTTATTGGCAGGATTAACTGGTATTGACTTGGTTCGTGAAAGGTATTGTATGGCATACAATTTGGCGGTTCGCCGGGTACCATTGAATGTCATTTAAGACCATGTGACGAATGGGTCACGTGACCAGATTCCTACCTTACCGCCCCTTTTTTTAATTTCCCAACTTATTTTCACACGAAGCGCCACATCGAGTTGAAAATTTAGGATAATAAATAAGAAGCACTGAGAAAGTTGGGTCTGGTCCTAAATTTGAATAATTATGAAAAGGCAACAACAATTATTTACAACAATAAACTTTTTTCATAATTATACAAATTTAGAAACAGACCCACCATTCTTAGTGCTTTTTATTTATTATCCCAAATTTTCAATTCGATGTGGTGCTTCGTGTGACAATAATTCGGGAAATAAAAAAAGTGGCTGTAAGGTAGGAATCTGGTCACGTGACCCACTCGTCACATAGCCTTAATGTCATTTTGGACAAAAATACAATTTTCACGCGTTTAAAGGCATTGAAATGTCAATTTTTTTAAATGACTGTCTATGCGTTCCATTCAACTCCTTCTTATCGAGAAAGGTGATGATGCTCTCTCCTAGGAATACCGCATTAAGAGCCCACTTTAAGTCCAAGACCAAGGCTAACGTTGACGTCAGGTTCTACTCCGTTCCGAGTAATTATGTGACCAAAGTTATCTATATCTTTTTTAGAAACTAACTTTTTTCTGATTGGTGAGTATATCAGGCCTTTAGTCCAGGCGAATTACACTTTGGAAAAAAGAAAAATGTTAACAGCACTTGAACAATTGGAAATGGTAAAATGTTTCATACAATAAATGTAAAAAAGAAAAATGCGTTAGCAGTGGTGTGGTGGGGTTGATTGGAGGGGGGGGGGGGGGAAAGGGATGGAAAATGGTATTGCTGCACTGAAAAAAATGGTATAGCTGTTGTAGTTAGAAATATATTGTTGGGGAGATATAGCTGAATTTGCAATAAAGTTTAGGCAGAACTGCAAACTAGATAGCTAAGATATATAAGCCATCTGCTCCTGCAGACAGAAAACTTGGGAGATAATTCTATCCTCATTTGCTAAACGTTCTAGCAGTCATGATCAAACAGCATATTTCATATAATTAGTTTGCTCGTACAGCTAAAAATTCTAACCTAAAATAATTTTAGCCTCAGTTTTATGCCTATAAATTGAAATGCATTTTCAAAATTACCGCCTTGCATTAGTTCGTACAACACTAACTCCCGAACTTTTTGTAAATACTAGAAGCTCGTGCTTCGTGTCGTGTGGCTTGTGAGAGTTAAAAAATGAATAATATATATAAAATGAATTATATTGAAGCTTTCAAAGGAAAGTGAGTATTCATTTATGAGTGCGCGTATAACCTCAAAAATGTTTGCTTATCATTTCTTTTCAATACGCCCTATTGTACATATTGATGTGTACTGATTATAACTTGTCATTTTAAATTTACAATTTTTAATTATTAAGTCATGTATGTATCTAATACATAAATAAAGATACAACTATTTATATATACTAGTAGTCTTGCGCGCGCCTGTTTATCTTTTTATGAAAAAAAAATAAACCAAAAGCCTATCTTTTCTATGATATACATATTTAATTAATGTTACAAAATATTGGTATAAAATAATAGAAGGCACCAAGGGATGAGTTCTGTACCTGAAACTGTATTTAATCTTTTATAATAGGATTTTAACCAATTTTATGTTTTTTGGTAGAAAATTAAATTGAACTATTTTTTTCCAAATGAGCTTTTTTTATTGAAAATTAATTTACGCCTAATATTGAAGAATAGCATTTATTACAATTTTGTAACTCACATTGATGATAATCATATTCTTTAAATAATGAACTTTGCATTTTTAAACCTCAATTCTTATAAATCAATTTACAAAAATTTTTGCACGCGCATTATAATAATTAATTTTCTTATAGGTAAAAAAACACACGTAATAAGTTTGTTGCTGCTTGGTAAAGTCTCCCCTGAAAATCTTGGTCAAGTCTCCCCTTTAAAATCTTTCTTTAATATTGAACTAATAATTATTATATTTCAAATCACAATGAAATTAGCGGAATTATTTATTAAAAATAACACTTTAAACCAATACATACTTGAAAACTTATCATGTGGTGTGAAAGTGTTGTGAAAAATATGGCTTATGGAAGTAGATGGAGGGGAAAGGTGTTATAACTGTTTTACAGAAAAATATTCTTTTGACTTAAAAGTTGAAGGATTGGGACACATTTTTTTATTTCCTAACTGACAATTCTTTATTTGTTGAAAATTCGTTTTTCTAGATGAAAAAATCATAGTTTTAGTGGAAAACTCATCTCTTTGGTTAAAAAATGTACTTTTTTTTAATTCTCTTTTTTTCGGAAATAAATTGATGTTTTGTGCGAAAAAGTAACTTTTCTACTTTTGGTTTAAATTCGAATCTCTTACGGAAAATAATACAGGTTAAAAATTCAACTACTTTGTTGAAAATTTACATACTTGTTCGAAAATTCAACTCTGGTTAAAAATTTAAATAGTTTGTTAAAATTACTTTTTTTTAAGATGTTCACCACTACGTTTTCATTGAGAATTATTTTTTTTTTAATGAAACTCTTTTTTGTTCAAGATTAATCTTTTTTATTGGAAATTTGGCCATTCAGTTTGAAATTTATATTTGTAGGTTGGAAATTTAAGTATTTGGTTAAAAGTTAAACTATTCGGTTGTAAATGCAAATCTTTCATTAAAAAGCCAAATTTTTAACAAAACCGTTTACACTGAAAATGAAAAAGTTGAATTTTCAGTTTTAAAAAATTAACGAATTTTCAACCAAATAGTTACAATTTCATCCAAAAACCTAACATTTTAACAAAATAGTTAAACTTTTAAATAAGTAGATAAATTTTCAACCAAAAACTAAAAAATAGGATAATTTTAAAACAATAACAGCTGAATTGAACCAAAAACTGCATTTTAAGACAATTTTTAACCAGAGATAAATTTTAAACTAAAATAATGTATCTTCCACCAAAAAAATTAATTTTTAAAAGCACGTTCAACTTTAAAACAATTAGAGAAATGTTCAACAAAAAAGATTAAATTTCAACCCAAAAAGGCAAGTTTAAAAAAAAAAGTTGAAAAACTCCATTTTCTATCCAAAGAGATGAGTTTTTAACCAAAAAACAATTTTCAGTCAAGACTAAAAAAAAATTCAACTAAATTGTTGAATATTTCCAAAAAAAAATTCAACTATGACATTTTTGGTAGAAAATTAAATTTTTTAATTAAAGTGTGATCTTTTTTCATTAAAAATGTAACTAATTGTTTAAAAAATTATGAATTTTGTTAGAAATTCGTCCTTTTTAGTAGAAAATTAATCTTCTTGATTTAAAATTCATCTTGCTGATTGAGGATTCAACAATTTTTCGGACAATTCTTATTTTTTCAAAATTAATTTATTGAAGTGAAAATTTAACTTTCCATTTTTGGTTAAAAATTTAATGATATTTTTAATTACACTCTGTTTGGTAGAGAGCTCAGATATTGTCTTTTAATTACACTTCTTTAAAATGAAAATGATTTTTTTAACGAAAAACTGAACCATCCCATTTTTTCATTCTAATTGAAACTTCATTCGTTTCGGTTTAAAACGAACCTTTTTGATTGAAAATTCATTTATTTTCTTCAAATTTCTATATATTTAGAAAAAAAAATAATTTCTGAAAATTTGGTTGAAAATTGATATTTTAAATTGAAATTTGACCTTTTCTACTTAATAATTTAATTTTTAAAATTTTTCTGTTTTGGTAGAAAATTAATCCTTTTGGATTAAAATTGATCTTTTTTCGTTAAAAAGTGAACTATTTGGAAACAAATTCATCTGTTTTCATACAGTATTTGGAAGTTCAGAATTTTGTTGAAAATTCGTCATTCTTGGTAGAAAAATAAACTTCCTAATTGAAATTTCAACTTTTTTTCAAGGATTCTATTATTTTGTTAAAAATTCATTTTTTGCGAAAAATTAAATTATTTAAGAGAAAATTCTAGCATACCATTTTTTTATAGAAAAAGGATATTTAAAAAAAATGGATCTTTTTTTGTTAAAAATTTAAGTTTTTTTAAACCGTCTTTTTCAAGTAGAAAATCAATCTTCGTGTTTGAAAATTCATCTTTTTCATTGAGGGTTCAATTTTTTTTTATTTTTTGAAAATTCCTTCATAGTTAGTCAAAAATTAATTTATGTACGAGGGTAGTTCAATAAGTCCTTAGAATGACCAACAGATGGCGCGCGAATCGCTCCAAATCATCTGTTTTCAGTCAGCACCACTCCCGACTA
>NC_046658.1:121540087-121557819 GCF_010883055.1 Belonocnema kinseyi
AAAACGACCACATTTGGCGAGAAAAAAAATTCTCTTTCATCACGACAACGCCCGAGTTCACTCATGCTTCGTTTCAATGGCTAAAATTGAAGAACTAAAATTTGAATTGGTCGAACACCCACCGTATTCACCATATTTAGCCCCCAGTGACATTTTCTTATTTCCAAACTTGAAAAAATGGCTCGGTGGACAGAGATTTCCAGACAACGAATACGTCATTGCCTCTGTAAGTGCTTATTTTGAGGAACTTCCGAAAACGCATTTTTCTGAAGGATTAAAAAAACTTGAAAAGCGATTGACCAAGTATATAGAGCTCCAAGGAGATTATGTTGAAAAATAAAAAAAAATTTACCCAAAAAAAATTGTTTTTATACTTCATTCTAAGGACTTATTGAACTACCCTCGTAAGATAAAATTGGATTATACCATTTATGCTAGAGAATTGACATTTGAAAGTAAAAATTGATCTCTTTGTTGAAAATTCAACCATTTGTTTGAAAAAGCACATATTTCGATAAATATTTAGGTTTTTGGTAGGAAATTAGTCTTCTTGGTTTGAAATTTATCTTTGTGATTAAGAACAAAACTATTAAGGACATGTGACACAGCCAAATACCTATATTACCGACCTTACTTTATCAGTTCACTGAATATTTTTTATAACCTAAGAACTGTTTTTGTAAATAAAATATCGAGCTAAATCTTTGGAATATGTATTAGAGTGCAATAAAGTACGTTTAGGTATTGCATTTTGGTAGGAACTTCACTGAAAATTATTTCATCTTTTTTCTGAACCTCAACATTCTTTGAACGTTCGAACTTTTTTTATACATAAAATATCGGTCTCAAACTTTTAAAAATGGAAGAGCCGAAAGAAAAAGACGTTTAAGTAAAAAGCTTAATAATAAAAGATGTAAAAAAAATATTTCAACTATCAATTCCATCGGCATCAGCCGGTAACGTTGTACACGAAAATACGAACCCTCTAGAGCCTCGTCTAGTGGCCTTTAACAATCTTTACTTTATCTTTACAATCCCACTTTCGGTGAAACATTGAAATTTCGAATTAAAAATTGATATTTTTGTGTTGAAAATTAACTACTTGTTTCAAACATCGTCTTTTTTTCACATAAAATTAATGTTCTTGGTTGAAAATTTTTCCGTTAGTTTGAAAGTTCAACTATGTATTATCATATTCATCTATTTTTATAAATTTCAACTAATTTGTTGAAAATTTAATTGTTTGTTGTTAAATATCATTCCTTTTAACTTATAAGGAATAATCTTATTTCTGATTCTATATGTTTATATTTTTAATAAAAAATTTATCTTTTTTAGTTAAAGAATCCACGATATGTTTGAAATTTGATCTTTATGGTTTTTCTTTCTTTTTAAAAATCTTTTCTTGTTTATTAAGGATTCAACTATTTTCTTGATTTTGTTTGTTTGTTGAAAATTAATGCTTTTAAGGGAAATTTTAATTATATCATTGTTGGTTGAAAACTAATAGTTTTTTGTAAAGAATTAATTTTATGGGTAAAAAATTCAACTGTTTATTATTATTCTTAACATAGATGCCCAAATTCGATTTTTTTCTCTTAGATCGGAAAAAACATCTTTCATAATTAAGTATAAAAAAATGTTAATCGCTGAAACATTCTGCTATATAATGTGTAGAACCTGCCTGATTTTAAGTAAATTCTATTTTATTTTAAATGCTTTTTGTAATATTGTTCTTGCATTGAAAATTAATTTAGTTGAAAATTATATCATTTGTTAAAAAAGATTTTTTTAATAGAAAATTAATCTTTTTTGTTAGAAATTTTACTATTTGGTGTCAAGTTCATCTGTTTTAATTAAAATTTTTAATAATCAGTGGAAAATTAAATTTTTTTATCGAATATTAACTTTTATAAACTAACAACTGAATTATTCTATTTTTGTTTAAAATTTCATATTTTTCATTGAAACTTGATCTTTTTTATTTAAAAATGGAATTATTTGTTTGATAATTCCCGTATTTTGTTGAAAATTTGTGTTTTTTGTTAGAAATATAAAACTTCTCCCTTGAAAATTCATCTTTTTGATTGAGAATTCAACTATTTTGTTGTAAGTTCCTTTTTAGTCGGGCAAAAACTAATTTCTCGCCGAACATTGGGTGATAATCAAAGTGCCCGTACATCCCTATAGTATGTATCTGTTGTTGGAGGTTTTAAAAATTGTGTTTTTATAAAATAAAAATGGAGTATTTGGAAAAATTGTCGGCAGATATGAAGACCCGATAAATCCACATTTCTTCAACCATATATTGTTTAAAAGCACATAAAACATTGGAAGCCTATATATTTTATACAGCTGTTTTGTGGTGAAGGTGAAGTGCAAGGAGTTTAATGGTACTTTTCTGATATTGAGTAAAGTTAGTGTAACATTGGTGTATTTTAAGTTATAAGTTAATGTTTTAGTTATTATTTGCATGCAATATAAACATTAACATTAATTATTACTCCTGTGATACATGGAATTTTTTATAAAACTTCATTGCTGATATAAAATGCGGTAGCAACTTATTGAGATTTTGAGGTTAATATTATGTTTTGCAATTCAGGACCGAACTGCTCGCAGTTAAAAAAAATGATCAAAAAGAAGTAGGATGAAAACATAAAAAGCTATTTTTTATTTCAATCCTCATTAAAATAGTTTCTGTTTTTTCACCAAAAATTTTATAAATTTGAATGAAATTTTTGTGAAATTTGTATGAAAAATTTCGTAAAGTTTTTGCAGTACTTTTTGGTAATTTTTCATAGCAAAAAATAGTATTTTATAGATTTTTGTAGATATACGGATGATTTAAATTAAATTCGCAAAAATTATCTAATTCTGCGACCAGCAGTTCGCTCTTGTATTCTCAAATTAATTCCTAATTTCAAAAAGTTATCGCATTTTACACCAGCAATGGACTTTAATAAAAAAAACTTAAAACAAATTCCATGCTTCATAGGAATGTTAGTTAATGTTAATGTTTAGAGATAATAGCTTAAACATTAACTTGTAATTAAAAATATACTAACTCTACTGATAAAAACCTCAGAGTATATGCTAAAGATTTTTAAGGCTCTGAGAAGCTCTGAGAAATTCTCCGCAGGCACTCAGGTGGATATATTTAATGGCTCAGATAGCTCGTTTAAATGCTTTGAAGGCTTTAATATGTCCTTTCCGAAATTGAAATGAAAATACGCTCATAAATAACAAGCAGAGAGGCTTAAATTGAAATAAGAATTCGTTTATAAATAACAAACAGAGGCCCTGTATTGCGGCAGTACGGGTGGCAAGGTGGTGGTAAAGGAGAAGCGTTGATTCGTATTATCGACTTTGAATTTCAATTCGATTATTATTCACAATAGTGATCCAAAAATACTTGCGCATGCTTGAACTGTGCGGCGCTCATTGGCTCTAGTTCGCGTACGTATTTAAAAATCAAGTACAGACGCGCACCGTAGCCAATGAACATCACTCAAATCCAAGCAAGCGCAGATCAAGGCAGCTCCATTGGGATCATTAATTTCAAGAAAAGACGTGTGACGTTCCATTACTGACTAACTCACAGTGACTCACGGATTCTGCTGTCGCACGCGTGTAGCTAACAAAGAACGTGTAATCGTGAATTTTTTTTCAATATTTTCCAATGTTGTCTAACCCACTGACGCCTCGTGTCACACGCATATAGCAATCAAATCGAGTATTGTGACAATCGAAATCGACAATATCGTTCAAAGATTTTATATAAAGGATAATTGATATGTTTTGCGTCATAATACCTAAAAATATATCGAATGTCTAGCTGAATCAGGTTAGGTGTGAAACCTATCCTTGTTTAGCAATAGAAATATAGACATGATAGCTAAATTTTCTAGATACTGTACCTATATTTTGCTTGCAAGAAAATCTGTTCAATACAGCTAACTATTTAGGAAGACGAAATCCAGTGTTACTTTCTAGCTGGGATAGCTAGAATTCTAGGTAAGAATCCTAAACATTTTTTTCAGTGTATGGTTTTCGGCGAAAGTTGACGTCAGAGAGAAAGGTGTTTCATAAAAAGCAGATAGATTATAAAAAAATCTACAACTTTTGTATCAGTGATTTTTTCACATAACTTCAAAATGTCCGAGAAAAATGCGAAAACCCGTGTTTTCTTTTTTTTTTCGTTTTTTATTTTTGATTTCCGCAAAAATAATTTTATTTTGACGAAACTCAATAAAAGTATGCCTTTTTATGTTCTCAATATTCAAAAATTTTTTAGATGGAAAAATCAAATGGTTTCCGACTTAATCATTTGTTCCGGTCCGAAACACTTTTTTAAAAGTTTTTGTTAAATTTATAGCTGGATAAATAATTTTCAATGAAACTATTTAGAATTTAAGATTTTGTTTCTAAAAATATTTCATTTCTCAAAATTTTTACACTATGAATGCTTACAATATAATGTACATATAAAAAATAAATAAATGAACAATACTAGCTAGTCTGGGGTTTTTGGCAACATTTCAAATTGATATTCATGGTACGAATTTTCAGTGTACTGTATTTCTTCCTGATCTTCATAAGTTTCTTCGATTTCTTCGAAGCTTCTTCATTTCTTCGAACCTTCTGAAACCAGGTGCAATAGTTAATAATAGTTTCATTGAAAATGGCTCATACATCTATAAATTTAACAAAAATTTAAAAACCAATTGATTCAAAGGCAAACAAAAACGTGAAAATTCGTTTTTTTCCTTATTCATCTGAAGCTTCATTATTCGACTTGAATGTTGATAGCGTTAATATTCAAAAATGAAGCTTCTGGTCAAATAATAAAATGCAGTTTTTCTCGTATTTTTTCCGTCAAATAGAATGGAGTCAGTTTCTTAAGATATTTTACAATTTAAACAAATTATCAATATTTAGTGAAAAATTGATTGTTGCAAAAGTAACTTTTCGAGTTTTTCAATTTTTGAGCATGTTTTCTAATAGGGACTATATATATTTTTTCATTTAATCAGAAAGTATATGTGAAAACAAAAAAATTGAGCCGTGAAAGAACTCTGTACGATGATTTTCTGAAGGACAAAAATCATTTGAATAAAGTGTTTCAGACCGGAGCAAATGATTATCTCTGAAACCAATTGATTTTTCCATCTAAAAAAATTTGTGAATATTGAGGACATAAAAAAGTATACTTTTATTGAGTTTCTTAAAAATAACATTATTTTTGCGGAAATGAAAAATAAAAATTGGAAAAAAAGAAAACATGGTTTTTCGCATTTTTCTCGGACATTTTGAGGTTATGTGAAAAAGTCACTAAGACACAAGTTTTAGATTTTTTTATAATCCATAATGTTTGTTTGAAACACTTTTTTCTCTGACGTCAACTTTTGCTGAAAATCCCAATAACAAATTCACCGCTTTACCCCTCCACCCTTCCCCTCCCTATCAAACCCGCTATACCCTGCTCACGCATTTTTTTACGTTGATTATGAGCCACTTTATCATTTCCAATTGTCCAAGTGCGTTAACAATTTCTTTTGCCTCAAAATAAGTTAATTCGCCAGGACTATTGTGAGTTATTTTCGTCCGGTACAATTTCCGGAATCATAGTATTTTTCCTACTATCGTTTACTTTCTCTACTGGATTGGCCATTGTCAGAATAACTTTAATTATCCCAGATCTTAAACGCATTCGATTTTATCTATTCTTTCTTTTATTTGTACCTTTTACCGACTAGCTCAGAGATTTTTATGGCTGATTAAAAACCGTCACGTTCACTTAAGTGAGCGTCTCGGTTTTTACTACTGGGGGATGCACGTGGCCTGACCACGTAGCGGAAGTAATCACTGAGGGCGGGAAAGCTTGGGGTTGCTTGACTTACGTCACTCACTGCGATTTCACGCGCCAATTTCTGTGACTGATGCCGCTTTCTTTTATTTTGTACAATTTTCGTACTATTTTTGTCTAGTTTTTTCCTACTAGTTACGTTTATTCTTATGTTTTTTTTTCAAAATTCATTTTCATTTTTACCTATCCCTACTTGTCATTTTTAATTTAATTCATTTTTTTAAACCCCTCACTTATCCAATCTTGGTACAAGGAGTACAGATAAGGCGTTTTTCTCAGGGTAGTTTATGATTTTATTTTGTTAAAGGTGGCAGAGATTGCGAACACGCGAAGTATACCAAATATTTTAACGGAGATCTATAACAGTCTGCCCGTACTTTTTCAGTCTAAATTCCATAGCTATCCGCACTTTTTTTCTAAAAAATCAATAAAAATTTTTTAACCTTTAGCTGGCCTACTGGGGTCGTTGGCGTCAGGACCCTTTTCAATTCGAATCATGAATTCAAATATGATCATTCAAATATGAATTTTTTTAACTAATAAAATATTGATTCTTTTGCAAGTCACATAATACATTCTATTGAATGATAGTTACTGATCGCCTGTGATTTTTTCTTACTAAAAAAACAACGCTGTTTACTCAGAAACATTAATTAAGTGGTTGGGGTCAGAGACGCCCCAGTGTGTCAGCTATGATTGTGGCCAGGCGTAGGCCAGCTAAGGGTTAAACAACCAAAATTTTAACAAAAATCTTTTAAAGCAACATTTTTTACCTGACAATCACCAAAATTTACGTCTTTTACATCTGATAATTCCTATGATGGTATACATGCATTGTTCATTTTTTCTTTTTTATTTCATCATTAAAATGACTGCTGTTCTCGGCTTAGGACATTTGTGGTGATTGTGGGTTTTTCAAAAAGCACGAACCGGGCGGGCGAAGCGGAAAGCGGGCAAGCGATGATAAGTGGCACCCGGGTGATAAAGCCAAGGAACCGGAAGAGCAGCTGTGTTGGTCCTCTAGTGATGGAGTGGAGATCCTGGAGGTAATCCTGGAGGATAATGTGGCGTCGTCGTGAGTAACCAAGGGATGTGGAACGTAACGTTCGGATTGCCGACTCAATTGATGGACAAAGAGCACCAGGCTGGGTTCTCGGTGCCCAGGTTTTGGGTATTAGGACTAGGAAGTGGTGTTCTCCCCTCTTCTAGTCCTGAATTCGCAGGGTCATATCATTGTGGGGTGATATTAACTTTGTTATAAGGGTCTTACAGCAGATAGGCCGTGCGAAGGCGCTAATTCCTTAGGTAAACGTGCCCAGGTAGTAATATTCAGATTGCAGAAAAATATAGCTGCACTGCTCGGATTTTTACAAAATTATAGAAAAATATTTTTAGATATATATACTTTCAAAGAATGTAAAAAAATCGATTGTTCAAAACTATCAAAGTGGATTGTACCCTTCATGGGTAACGAGACCGCTGATGAGATAACAAGAGCCATTGCTGCCCTTTCAACGACGGCTTTAGGAGAGCACTTTATGGGAAATGTTCGCGAGATTTCGCTGATTGGTCAGTATTATCTGGCCCTATGGAAGGACTAGCGGCTCGCGAACTAAATATTTTATTTTACAGGAACCTTTGAACGTTTGTTCCTTTCCAGGATCACGTGCAGTCTTCTTCACCAAATTCCTGCACAGGAACCGTCAAAATTCATTGTAAATTCTCGTGTGCAGGTTTGTGTACAAAAATATTTGCATGATCCTCAGGTGTTGAATATAGATTGCATCAAATAATATGAAAAATGAAGTACTATTCACTTAGATTTGTTAAATTTTTAGGATATCAAGCAAGTAGTCATGTGGTATGAAAGGAAACGCTTGCTCGTAGTCACTGTATGTCATTTACAAGTTTCTTTGATGTTTACCGTGAACTGCTTCTTACTTAGGGGTGGTATTTGGTGGTAGCATTAAGGAGAATAATCTTCAGGCAACACTGAAATGCCGTCTATTCCTACAGAGTGATATGGAACTATCTCTTAGGGTGAAGGTGTTTAATTATTAAGTTATGATTAAATTCAAATGTACGACGAATGGTTCTTAAAACCGAGATATTTTGTTTTGCGTTACGGTTCACCATGCCCGTTTCTCTCTTTGCTCGGGCTACGAGCTATGACTGTTCACAAATAATCGCTTTAAACTAAACAAAGATAAAATTCTTAATATGAGATCTTAAATACTAAAAAGGTCCCTACCAGAGCCTGGTTTGACATGAGAACGATGACTTTGTCCTTATCAGGCCTAAGTTTATCGTCGGTCTCTGAGCTGAACTCACGTCGAAGAGCTTTTCCAAATGATTATAAAGAATCCAGTTCTTTGTTAACGCAATCAAGAACAAAGAATCCAGTTCTTTGTTACCGTAGTTAAGAGAATTATCGATCTATGTGTTACCGTATTAGAGAACATCAATAAGTTGTGTGTTACCGCTTTTTGATAAAATAATCGATTTATTTAATTTTCCTGTGAGCTTAGTGCGTTGAAACCCATTCAAGTCCACAAGATATATGATAATATCACGCCCTTGAAGCTCAAGTAAACCCGCTAGCTTACAAGGTACCTTGTGGATATCAATTATTGTTGAAAGTTTTATTCTCTGTCTCTTTTAAACATAATGTGATTTTAGTTCTCAAAAAGTGTTAAACTCATTCATTCATTTTGAACACCAAGACCAGTTTCAACTAGTGTGATTTAACATTTTTTGGTCATTTGGGCCGGATAAAGTGATCAGTTTTTAAAATGAAAGTGAGCCACATTGGCCATCATCCTACATGTATTTAATCGCGAGTGCGGTGAGTAACTTAATGAGTGTTGGTGCCCCAAACGTTTCCTCTAACCGAAGCGAGACCCGTCGGAGCGCAATAAATAAGGTATAGCATAAGTTATCTCTAAATAACGATGAGTTCAAAATCGCGATGCGTCAGATAAGATCATCTAATCGGAAGCGTCCACTAGAGAAGCCCTATATTAAAGAGAATTTATTGGAAGCTTCTCGAGAAGTATACTTAGAAGCCCTTGAAAAATAAGTTATCTTCTGGAAAGAATTCAGAAAGACACACAATCTCCGTCAATCCAAACCGGATCTCTAGCCGCTAATTTTCCATCAATCATAAGTTATGGGCCGCGCTTTCCTAACTTGAATCTTCCAATTTTTGATGGTTCTCCCTCCGAGTGGCTTTAATTTCAAGATCTTTTTGACTCCTTAGTGTTTTCCAATACTAATCTAACCCCTGTATGGAAATTACACTATCTCAAACCAGGCTTAAAGGAGAATACTTCCTATCTCCTAAAAATTACAGCTTTAATTACAGATAATTTCCAAAAGTCTTGGGATTCCCTCATTTCTTTCTATGAGAATAAAGGCTTGTTCTTAAACGCAGATCTAAATTTCTTTATGACGGCTAAACGAGTGACAAAAGAATCCGCATGTGGAGATGGAAAATCTCTATACTACGAATACCCAAATCTACAGATCCTTGGAAACGCTTGGTCGCCCTGTTGATACTTGGGGTGATATCCTAGTGTTCATAACGTTTCAACGTTTAGATTCTGATTCCATAAAAGCATGGGATCATCATCTGGAATCCTCAGAGGATCCTCCGTCATGGAAACTGTTTAATGAGTTATGAATGTCGAGATTACGAATTTTGCAAGTTAGAGAAACCTCGGAGGACTTTACCTAAATCTCATTAGCAAACAGCAAAAGGTCACTTTGCCTCAAGTACACAAGCTTCTAAGGAGGCTTCGAATGTTTCAAAAACTATTTCCAGCGTCTATGATGACTAGATTTTTACTATGCCGCAAGTTTTTACAGCATCCTTTATGTTCTTTGGTAAAGATGTCCTTCTCGAAAAATATTTTGTCAACGCAGGATTCATACTCTTCAGGTACCTGTACAAGAAATTGTGCACTACATCCGGACTTGGAAATTTCCATTTGCTTACCCTTCTCAAAACCGCTTTGCTTTACACTCAGTTCACGATAGAACCTTCTTCCATCTGCCTAAAAGGTTCGATTTTGTTACATCTGAAGAGTAATATATTATTAATGAAAGAAATTCTATTTCACAACATTTAGTAGTAACTATCATTGTATTTATCAATTCTTATGAATAAAAGTACTGTTTTGACTTTTTTTAAACCCATTAGGTTTTTTTTGGTAGAATATAGTTATTGTGATAAGAATCAATTCACTGTTTAAACTTCTTTTATTTATAAGGTTAGACGTCATTCAGAAAATACGTGATATATTTTCAGGAACTTTTGCCACCCCCCCCCCCTGCGTGATGCTTTTTCCATTGGTCTTAACAAATTCGACGTTACTGGCAAAAAGCTTTACAAATTCACTCCCTCCCCATCATAAAATTCTTGCTTCACTGACAAAAAATGTGTCTAAATTATCAAATTTTATCTCGGCAATTACGCAATATTTATTCATGTCTTTGATCCAAATTTAAAAAGTACGATTTTTAATTAATTTTATGAATTTTAACAATTTTTGGGAATACTTTTCTAGATTTGACATTTAGTTGAACCTGTAAGATTTCACAAATTATAATTATGACGTCAAACTTTCTAAATTTTCAAAAGGGTTTTCTATATGAACGTCGTAGATATATGTTTCCGCATAGATATTCACCTTTGAAATGAAGCATGCCTTTTATTACGACCTGTACAGTTGTATCCAAACCAGACGATCTTCCCGTTTAGTTTTCAGGCATGATGCATTCTTCATTTTACATAATAATGTAACGACGAAATCAGTACAAAGAATGCATTCAAACATACCGAAATTGCAACAGCTTCTAGGGTTTTTTCATAAAGAAATTGTGACAAAATTAAGACCACCTCTTTATCGGCGTTTCTTCCAAGTGTAGAGATTTTGTTTAAAAAAAATTTATTTCAATGCGCATGACAAAATTTGTTGACAAAATCACTTCGTGCGCAGAAAAAACCGGGGTTTCGAAACGTTGCAGGCAATCGTTCAAGCAGGCTAATAGTCACCTGATTACACCAAAATAAGGTAAACTTACCGTCGTTACAGGCCAGTAATGTGCTGCCTCTAGCAGAGTCCGACGGAGATATCTGTGACTACTACTAAAAGTTTACCTTAGTTTGTAATGCTGCCTCTCGCGTTTACCCTTCTTGACCAATTACCCGCAACATTTCGTACCCTCAGTTGTTTTTGTAATGCCAAGCCCTCGGCTACCCAGATAACACTGTGATCTGACATTCACGTCATAAACAGGGAATCAACTGGTGCAATATTTTGCATCAGTTGATTCCCACTAATGATATTTCATTAGTGGCATTTACCTCACGTTACAGGAAACAACTACTTTTGCGAAACAGAGCATTATTTATGATTACAGAAAAACTGAAGGAACTAAATGTTGCAGGTAAACGGTCAAGCAGTCTCAAGGCGATGTGGGTAAACAAAGCTGAGGTGAACTTTCCGTCGTGAATTGCAGATATTTCCGGTGGTCTCCGCTGAAGGCTGCACGTTACAGACCAGTAACCACTGAAAGTTTACATTAGTTTCGGGTAATCAGCTGACTCTTACCCTGCTTGAATCATTACCTGTAAGTTTAGTTCCTCAGTTTTTTGTGCAATATTGCTATGAGTAATACTTCCTCTATGATAATAACCAGGACATATTTAAATAAACTTTCATGGTTGCTTTGTGCATTTTTATTGACACAACTTCATAACCCTTAATATAATTATTAAGTTTTTAACCGTAAACGGATTAATTTTTTATTTGTACCATTCAAGTTGTCATCCAGTTCCGAATTATTATTTAAAGCATGCATAAGAAGATGCGCATTTAATGCTGTTATTTTGTTTAGAAAGTTGTAATATTAAATATTTTTTCTCGTTTGCATGTAATAATTACTCAAAATTCGACATCTGTCTTCAGATGAAAGTTATAATAACTAAATCCAACTTCAAGTCAAGAAATAATTTAAATTATCCACAAGGAAATAAGTTTTAATTTTTGAGAAATATAAATCCAACTTTTCATAAAGCCTAATATTTGTAATTTTATATTTTGAATTATTACATCGACCTAACTGATTTCTACAATCATATAAATGACATTAAAAAAGCGCAATTAAGATTTACCCCACCAATTCGTCTAACAAATATGTGATATAATTCCGAATAACTAAACAGATAGCGGGTATATAATGAGTCATTTGGTAGATTCTTAATCAACTACACACGGAAATTCACTATAAGCAGTTTCATTTAGTAAGAGAAAATGAAGATTATTTTTGGTTTCTTGCTCCTAAGCTTAGCGGTTTTGCCCAATTTTGTTGGTAAATATAATAATATTTATAACTGTACGTGCATTTTCAATTACAGTAAATTTATAGTCTGTTCGAAATCGTTCACATTTTTTTTTAAAGTTTACAATATTGATGAGTATAATATCTTTGTTAAATATATCAAAATTTAAAATAGAAACTAGTGTACAATTTAGAAGCAAATAGTTAAATCTGTAATTGTTTTTCACGTTTGGCTTTGATGGAATTCAAAGCAAAAAGTTTTGCACCTTCCGGTTTTTCTTCATATTATTAGTATGATAATTGACGATCATTTTGAGACCAAAATTAAAAAAAAAATGTTAAAATAAAAATTGAAAGCATTTCAATTTAAACATTGTACAATAATTGATTTACATGAGGATTATGAATGTGTTCAAAATTAAACGATTTACAGGTTTGAACGTTTAAAATTGAACTTTTTCAATTTCAATTAATCTAATTCGAAAATGTAAGTAAGTGAAAAAATTTAAACGTCCGTTCGAAATTTAATAAACTATTTTAAACTTTCGAATAATTTCTTATTATTAGATTCATAATTAAACGTTTTTATTAAATTTTAAATTCTTTTTAAATATTTCTTCAGCCCATTGTAAAATATTAAATTTGTAACCCATTCAATTTGAAGTGTTTTAATATAAAAAAGGATCAAATATTAAAAACTAAAAAATTTTGAACAAAATTGTTTGAAATAGAAAACATTGACTTATTAAAATTTTAAAGTTGTTGGAATTGTGTTTTCTTTCAGAATTATCCAGAAATGGCCAACCAATTCATCCGGCTCCCTTTAGACCAAATGTCCATTTCTTCCAAACTCCTGATAACAGAGCTGTATATGTAGGTCACCTTACAATGCATTCCCGTGGAATATATTCAGTAGGAGTAAAATCGGGATTTATCATTGGAATGATCTATCCAGATGAAAAGAAATCTCTGTATCCGCTGCTAAAATGCAATGATTCAGTTAATGATTGCATAAGGGTCAAAGTACGTTTAACCAACATGTTGGATGTAATTCCAATAACTACAGGGGAAGAAAACAGTTTCAGATTTTTTCATTCTTTCGAGGACGAAACACAAATTTATCCAGCAGAGCTTAGACCTAGAGTGTAGGGTACAGCCCAAAAAATGTTGCGTACTTAACATATATAACATTGTCATATATTTTTTAGGCTCGTAAAGTAATGTTAGCTTCTCAAAGTTCTTAAAATAATAAACGAGGCGTATGATATGGCATATCAAATATTTACAAAGTAATCTTTATCAAATTATAGAAATGTTAGTATGAAATGTATATCATATATTAAATGGTATCTTTAAGAAAAATCATGAAGTTTCTGATTAAATCTCGTGTTATAACAAATATTCTTGACTCATTTAATTAGTATTAAAAGAACTATAGCAATCATTAAAAGACATGACGTTGGTAAAAACATATTCAACAAAACAAATATTTTAGACAAATTAGCTTTATGGCCTCCAATTCGTCTCACAGATACATAAAATATTCCGAATGACAAAAGAAATAGCAAATACCATCAACGGGTTTAATCGGCGCACATGTGGTGGAAGGCTGTGCACCCTGTATTCTGTTTTAGAATGCGATATTGCTTCTTCTAGGGTTTTCAATTAAAGTTTCACATTTTTTAGTTATTAACCTCTGTGTTTCTTACGTAAAAGAAAAAAAAACCTTATTGAGAAATTCCGAATCAAAAGGGTTTGCCACTTTTACTCAAATACACCGCTTGCCTCCAATTTACGGTATATGACGAAAAATTGTCTAGAGTATTCATTAATTATACATTGTTAACGAAATTCACTAAACGTTATTATTATTACATCATTAAGCCATTTCCCTTTCGGGGTAGGCGTGACTCGCTCGGTAGGGGAAAGGAGTAGTGTGTGGAAGGGATAGAGATTTTCCAGATTGATCCAGAATTCTCGTGCTATTTAAGTAAATAACACGTTCGTTCCGCAACACTGCTCCGACCCAGGTTGCTGATCAATCTCTCTAGCAATCACCGCAAGCGAAGAACCTCACGAAGTCGTTATGTAAGGTTCCCCACTTGGGTCCATTAGTAGCCAAGGTCTGTGTTTCAGGTGTCATTCACTCCACTGACACTCTTTTTATTAACTATTCGCAGCCATACTTTCCTGTCCTGGCATACTTCTCTAGCTTCTTTTATGTCCATGCATTTTTTTATGCAGGCTCTCGTGTTTCTGTGACTTCTTATGTCTCTTCTAACTAGGGTCTCATTCACACATTCTAACCATTCTTTCCGCGGTCTACCTCTGGGCACGCTGCCATTTACTTTACCTTGATACACTTGTTTCGTTAGTCGTTCATTTGGCATTCTCTGAACATGCCCGAACCATCTTAACCGATTTCTTTCCCATGTGTCTACTAGCGTCTCTTCTGCACCACATTCTTTTACTTCTCTAGGATCGCTATCAACCGGCGCGTAGCATGCTATAATAAATAGTCTTCTGATTCCTACTTTCATTCTAGCCCACAGCAGTCTGGGAGACACGAAAACATGGTCTCCGATATGCTGCTTTGCTCTTTCATTCAAAATCAGACCTACTCCTTGTTTGCCATGTGATTCACAGTTTACTCCTGACCATATTTCAAATCTGCCTTTCAACACGCCGTCTTTTATCTCTTCAGTTTCGCATCCCTTTTTCTTTGTTTCAGGCACACATAAAATATCTAGTTTCTTCACGTCCATAGTTTCACCCAATTCTTTTACCTTGAGATCATTTACTCCCCTAGCATTCCAAACACCCAGTCTCCATTCGTCGCCTGAAACATGACCTTTAGATTTTCCGTGCGCATGCCTTTTGTCATTAAAAGTTCCAGTCCTTTCCGAGGCTATTTTGAAGTTTGTATTATTCATTGTTTAGATTATACGCCCAACTAACACCTTTATGTAATAAGTTTATTTTCTGAGTCGAAATCATGTTAAAGTTAAGTATCAAATCGTCATATGGTGGAGATTGTAGTTCTAACGTCAGTCAGCCCCACCAAAAACTTCAGTTAATAAGGGAGGGTTGGGAGAGGGGGGAGGTAGAACTGGAACCGAGAGAGTGGTTTCCTTTATTAAGAAAAAAAGTTGTTACTGATATTATCAAGGTGACAGTAGCCAGAGAAAACTTGTAAATCAGGGGAAAGACATGGAAATGTTAGGGATTTAAAAAAATTGAAAAGGTGCGTGAATTACTCTAAAAAGAACTTTATGTAACGATCAAGTATAATCAGGGCTGCTACACAGTCACTTTCAGTCACTTTTTTAGATAAAATCTGTAAAATCACTTTAAAAAAACGAAAAGATCACTTTATAGTGACTCTTCGTTCACTAAATGATCTCATGAGCTAACCACGGGAATTATCTGGGACCCGCAAAGCGACCAAGAAACAGCCCTCCATCGGTATGATGGCCTCCGAACGGGTATTCATTGAGTTTCTCGCTGAATGCGACCAACCTTCTAAGCCATGGATGTAGAGTGATCGTACCTATGACACTCTGGCACCTAGCGGTTACGAAGGTGTCCTAACGGCCTCTCGAGGACACCGTGCGACCTCCCCGAGTAATGTATCATACGTTTGCATGCGGGGCTCTGCAGAGGCGCACCTTTTATTTCCCTAAATACTCGTGGAAACCAAAATGTTTCACGCAAATCTAAATATGAAAAAAATAGGGGAAAGGGAGGTGGCGCAGGGGGGAAAGGCGTTGGGTCCTAAAGGGTCTAACATAACTCTTTCCTCCCAATCTGTCTCTCCGGCAAGCCAAACTCCGACGGCGGCTGTGCCCTCGACTCTTTCCGGAGCTGGGGGACTGACAATCCCTCTGAATAAGGCTATGGAAACGGGACGGGCCAATCAGTCCCCCAACTAGAAGAAACGCATCAACGGTTCCCTGAAAAGAAGACTGAAGAGGCAAGCGCAGTGGGCTAGTAGAACAGCTGTGGTACCTGGAACATCGGCGACCACAACGCCGATAACCAGCACTGAGGCTCAGAAGCTAGGAAGGGGCTCTGAGGGCACCCCAACGGGGGGTTAAGCCTGTAAAGAGGCACTACGCGGTCCAGCAGCCAACGAATAGGGAGTCGTTGGGGGTTGGACTGACAGCCGCTCAGAGGACTGACCCCCTGACGGTGGTGGTGACGGATATGAGCTACCCGGACTCGCTGCTCACTACAGAGTAGTTTGGGCTCTTCAGGGAGGCTACCTGGAGGGCGCTCGATAGAGTGTCCCCAGATCAATGGCCAAAATTCAAGACCTCCTTGTGCAGGGGGAGGGGTCTTTGTATTTGTGGCAGTTGACCAAGTGGCAGCTGGCTAAAGCTTGGCTACACAAGGCAGTGGTCAAAACAAGGTCTTGGGAAGGCGCATCTCTTAAGGTGGGTGGAGTTGAGTTGCTTCAGAGGATGGTTAAGGCTACTTAACTACTTAACTGCGTAGTTGTCAGGGAAACTGGTGGACCCATCTGTGGTCCTCCGTCGGCTGGAGGGATTCAACCCCTCACTTAAGACAGCGTCCTGGCGGATCGTCAAGCACTATAGGCGTCAGGAAGAGGACAAAGCTGGAGGTATCAGAATCTAGTTATGCGAATCCCTGAATCCCAGATGAGGCCTCTTGCGATCCACAACAACAGGCCCTTCTACCACTTTTGACAGATCAACTTTAAAGTTACCAGCCAGGGACCTAAATGAGTGCTCCCGGTCTAATCATTACCCAAATTAACTTGTATCACAACGAAGGCGCCTCTGCAGTTTTGCAGAGTGGCATGCCTGCGAGGAATACAGGTATCTCACTAATTGAGGAACCATGTTCAGTTTAAGATACCATCAGGGGTTTAGAGGGCTGGTTTTTGTTACAGGGACCCCAAGGCGGCCAATACAAGGGCTTGCATACTGGCGAAGGGAGTCAACGTCGTCCCGCTGCTTGAGCTATGTTCTAGATACTGATGGTGATAGTCACGGATCTTAAAAGAATAGGAAGGTTAGTCATGGGATCGGCTTACTTTCCATATGACAGAGATACCAATGCACCAATGGAGGTACGTACACTGCTAGAATACTGCAAGGTAAGGGGTCTTCCTCTTCTGCTGGAGAGCGATGCTAACTCCCAGATACATTGTGGGGCAGCACGGACATCAATTCACAAGGTATTGACCTACTGGTATACCTAATCACCACTGATTTAGATATTCTTAATACGGGGAACACCTCGACTTTTCGTAAGGTCAGAAATCCGAGAAGAACGGACTGAGGTCAGTTTGTCACGGACATAACAAGTACATTTTCAGGGGTGACCAGGTCAATTATAGACGTGTATACCCTGGAGAAGAAGGCCGAGATTTTTACGAAAGCTATCAAATCTACGAGGGTAGTTCAATAAGTCCTTAGAATGAAGTATAAAAACAATTTTTTTGGGGTAATTTTTTTTTTATTTTTCAACATAATCTCCTTGGAGCTCTATA
>NC_046658.1:121557919-121561494 GCF_010883055.1 Belonocnema kinseyi
GATGTGGACTGTGACTGCACCATATATCTAGTCGGGAGTGGTGCTGACTGAAAACAGATGATTTGAAGCGATTCGCGCGCCATCTGTTGGTCATTCTAAGGATTTATTGAACTACCCTCTTACTTATGAAAGTAATTGCCGAGCTTCAAAGTACGAAAGGCTGGAGAGACACACTGGTGGAATGTGAAACTCGAAGAGATTCGCAGGGGAACCAGAGAGAGGTTCAGACGTGCCAGATCTGGCAAAACGAAGGAACTATGGACCTCATTTACAACGATAAGGGATGAATATAGGAGTACAATACGTAAGGCAAATAATTAAAGCTGGACCAAATTTGGCACTGATATCGAAAAAGGAGCCAAGGCAGCTAGACTGGATTACCTGCTTTCTCGAAATCCGGATGTTATTATCAGCAATCTAAAATTGCCCGGCGGGGGATACTCAGAGTCTGACGGGGAAACCTTGGCTCATTTGATCAAGGCACATTATCCTGGCTTCACAAAATTAGGAGAAGAGAGCACGACTCCTCCGACACCTCTACGGCCCCACTGGGCCCGAAACGGATGCTAGATAACGAGATTGTTACCCCAACCAGGGTCAGGTGGGCCCTAAAGTTCTACAGTCCTTACAAGTCTCTTGGTCCGGATTGCATATATCCAGTCTTCTTACAGAGGGCTGGTGAGATCATCATAGGGTCTATGGTGAGACTTGCTAGGGCTAGTCTGACGTTGGGTTATGTTCCGACGGCATGGAGAGGTGCGAGAGCAGTCTTCATTCCGAAAGCAGGTAGGATCGTTTATACTTCACCCAAGGATTTCCGACCCATTAGCCTCACATCTTCCCCAATAGAAAAATTGGAAAGCCTTGTGGAAAGATATATCCGCGATAAGGTCTTGGCAAGTAGTTCTATTCACAAGCAACAACACACCTATAGGGCTGATCGCTCGACTGAGAGGACCCTAAGCACAGCAGTTAACCTAATTGAAGGACAACGGAAGCAGAAAAGCCTCGCGATTGAAACCTTCATGGACATCGAAGAAGCCTTTAAATACACCTCTAGAGAGTTTATCAGGGCGGCCATTATCGCGCACGGTGTGCCTACTGCAGTGGTAGATGGACCTGCGATATGTTGGCCAATAAGAATCTAACCACGACTCTGGGTGATACCACTTAATGTGGAACCGTTGACTCGGGATGTCCGCAGGGAAGTGTTTTATCGCCCTTGCTCTGGTGTCTGGTAGTGGATGAACTGCTTCATCTACTCACGAGTCAGGGCCACCACGTTATAGGCTATGTGGACTATATACTGGTTATCGTGCGCTGCCAGCATCTGGATGCGCTCTTCGGAGTGATGCAGCAAGCACTAAGAATAGTATATTCATGATGTAAGAAGACGGGACTATCAGTCAATCCGAGTAAGACGGATGGAGTTGTATTCACCAGAAGGTATAAGTGGGGAACCAAGAGTACATTGAAACTGGCTGGACAAAAACGGGAAATCAAAGGGCAAGCCAAATATCTAGGATTAATTCTGGATAAGAAGTTGTCATGGAACGAGCACCTGTAAAACAAGTGCAAGAAGTTAGTAGCGACTCTTCAACTCTGTAGGACAGCCATAGGGAAAAGCTGGGGCTTGAAACCGGAGACACTTATGTGGATCTACAGAGCGTTCCTGCGACCAGACTAATCTATGCGGCGGTGGTCTGGTGGATAAGGGTCGAACTGTCTACTGTGAATTCTCGACTGGAAAGGATCAGGGGACTGATTCTCACCATAAAGGCCGTGGCTGCGAAGGCGGACTTGAGATCAAATATGGTAAACGGTAGCAGTAGCTCAACAGTAATGCGGATGCCAATCGACATCGCGAAGAGGCCGACACTAAGCATCCAATGAGATATCGGACAGGCTAGCAAAGTTGTAGGCATTTCCAGTAGGTTAGTCGGTTAGGTTAGTTCTGCTGTCCGAAGAACATCAGAATGATTGGAGTTTGGTCTCTGGCTGCAGACAGGCTAAAACACCCTTGGGCTCAAAGTTAAACTCTCACCGAGCGAAGGAATTACTCAAGATCGGGAGGAATGAAGTCAAGATCCTTAAACAAATGTTTAAAGGGCATGGAAACCTTTGGTATCACAGACATAAGATAAGGCTTGAAGAAAGTCCACTCTGTTGTCTGTGCGGAAAGTATAATGATACTTCTACTCATATTCTATGCCATTGCCCTACGATTGTGAGGAAACGTGTAACACTCACTGGTAGTTACTAGATCAATGAGTCTGAAATATCTGCCAATAGCGTGGTTGCGATCCTCTCCCTATATAAAACTTTGGGGCCACGCTTAAGGCTTATTAGGGGACGCAACGGGATCACCTAAGCCTTAGGGGCTGTTACGGTCTTAACCCAGAATAATAATAATAATAATAATAATAAGAATAATAAGATTCCATGACATGGCATTTCAACATATTCCAAAATTATAGAGTATTTAAAAAATTTCAAGACATTTTAAAGAGTTTTAAAAAGTTACAAGTAATTTCAAAAGAAGTTTCGAAAGGATTTCAAATATTTTATGGAACTTTAAAAGATTCCAAGGAATTTTTTATCGATTTAATTAATTTAATGGTATTTCAAAGTATTCCAAAATTATAGAGCATTTTTGAAAATGGCAAGGCATTTTTAAAATCTTTAGGAATTTTCAATGATTTCAATGCATGTTTAAGAAATTAAAAAGATTTTCAACTATTTTCAAAGGATTTGAAAGTATTTGAAATATATTAGAGTACTTTAACTCTTATTCGGCACACTTCCGTGGAGAGACATGTTCGGCACACTGGGACCATCTGCACCCCAACGACAAAATTTATCATTGTAAATGAACCGCTTCATATTTTGAGTTGCATTTTTTTGTGATGTCTTCAGAGCTAACTTTTCCAAAATATCATGGTTATATGTTTGAAAATATTTTTTAAGTATGATGAAAAAATTGAGATTCCAAAAAAAATAGGAAAAATTGTGATTTTACAAAAAAATTAATATCTTTTTTATTTTTCGATAAAAAGGCTAAAAATTCAACTGAGTTAACTTCTAGGGTATCACTTTAAGAAAAAAAATAACGTGGAAGTCAGTTTCAAAAAAGGTATTAATTTTTAGAAATAAAGCTAGGAATTTTGAGAAAAAATGAACTTCATGTTCTTGACAAAATGTGACAAAAAATTTATTCTCCAAAGAAAACTTTTACAATGTTCTGATCGAAATATTGTCGAAAATTGTCAAAAGCATGTAAAATAATGTATCATCAAATTTTACTATGCATTACCAGCAGTCTTCGCAAATCATGTAGCTGTTCTACATTTCAAAATAATCTCCTTGGAGCTCTATACACTTGGTCAATCGCTTTTCAAGTTTTTTTAATCCTTCAGAAAGTGCGTTTTCGGAAGTTCCTCAAAATAAGCACTTACAGAGGCAATGACGTTTTTGTTGTCTGGAAATCTCGGTCCACCGAGCCATTTTTTCAAGTTTGGAAATAAGAAAAAGTCACTGGGGGCTAAATCTGGTGAATACGGTGGGTGTTCGACCAA
>NC_046658.1:121561594-121573006 GCF_010883055.1 Belonocnema kinseyi
ATCTAGTCGGGAGTGGTGCTGACTGAAAACAGATGATTTGGAGCGATTCGCGCGCCATCTGTTGGTCATTCTAAGGACTTATTGAACTACCCTCGTATTGTACTTGCTGCAAAACTCTTGCATTTACAATAGATTGATCACGAATCCCAAAGAAAATTCTGCATGGCCACCTGTGTGTCCTTCCAGTGACAGTACAGGAATTACACAGTTTGTCAAAATTGTTCTCGAGCACGAGACTCCAGAAGGCGTTGTTTTAAACTCGCATCCTCCATATCAACATCCTCGCTTTCACTTTCATATTCTTCTGTAATTTCTTCAGAATAATTGTTTTGTTCGTCGTCAGAATCATGCTTGCTGCCATCCGAATTGTTCTCATCATCTTCTGCCAGTAATTCCTCGCGCATAGTGAAAGACCGCAAATTGTACGCCATCTAATTAAATATTTAATTAATCATAACATACCGTATAAAAAAAGTAGGAAAATGTTTTGTACGTAACTGATTCTTCAATCTCAAGTCGAAAAACAACGTAAAAAAATTACTCAAAATTTCGTAAATTGAATCATACGCGGCACAATGGGGTGCAGGTGGCCCCACTCGATTTCGAACGACTGACAGTCGAAGACTGATGATTTAAGCACAAGGCTGCTGCACTGTACCTGCGGTGGCAAGATCGACCTTCAGCCAAATGCCTCACTAGGCCCACTTTTTTGTACGTTTAGGTACTTAAAACCAATGAATTATACCCTGGGGGTGCAGGTGGTCCCAGTGTGGGGAATAAGGGTTAAAAGATTTCTAGGCTTTTCAAGAACTTGAAATGGTCGAAGGAATTAAAAAAAAAGTTTTGAAGGAATTACAAAATAAGTTTCGACAGGATTTGAAACATTTTAGGCAATTTTTTAAGATGCCAAGGTGATTTCAATGGATTTCAATAATTTGATGCATTTTAATGCATTCTTAAGAGCTGTAGAAAGTTTCAAGGAATTTCAAAAATAAGTTTCGAATGAATTTAAAATATTTTAGAGGGATCTAAAAGATTATATATATACCATGCCTCTTTAGCTTCCTTAACGTCCATACATTTTCTCGTGCAAGCCCTTGTGTTTGTGTGACTTTTTACATTTATCGACATAGGGTCTCGTTCATATATTCCCACCAATCTTTTCTCAGTCTGTCTCTGGGTACGCTTCCATTTACTTTAACTAAATAAATTTATTTCGTCAGCCGTTCTTCTTAAATGCAATATAAACTTTATTAATTTCATATACAATTCATTTTAGATCTAATGTAAATGTATTAATATTATTATTAACACAGAAAAAATCTTTGGAACCAAATGAATTGTATCAGAAGTTTCAAAGGGACATTTTTTACAGTGACAGGAACAGACTTATACTTAAATATGATTAACAGCAAGGATTAAAAGAATATGGCCAAATAAAATAATTTTTGTATATTAAGAAATAATATTTAAGTATAAGGATGGAACTTGGATAAATTATGTTCTTTATGAAGTGTATTCTGCTATGTATTTACTCAAAATACACTTTAGTAACTTCTATGATAAGCTAAATATTATAGGCATATACCAGACTGGCTGGTGATCATGTTTTATTATGTACAGGCCATAATATAAATATAAGATGTTGCAAAATACCGGCGTGAATTATCTACACGCCTATGTTTTTGAACTGCTGTTTGAGATCCTTAATTTTTATAATGTTTACAGGATAATGGCTTGCTTATAATACAGTAAAAGTTAATAAAATTATTTATTTAATAAACTTAAATTGAAGGCAGAATGCTAGTTTTATAAAAATATATGGAAAAAACGTTCAATTTCCATGTTTCCGAGAAAAAATTTAGAATTACACCACGTTATTTACTTCACCTTATTTGGAAATAATTCCCATTTTTTAGGGTTCTTGGGCTTATTTGTAACTAAAGGATCCAAAGATTTTCCTAAATTGTTTGGATGTTTTAAGATTTTGTTCTAAATTCTGCCTTAGAGTCAAACTTGGTGGAAATAAGTTGAAAATTTTCAAACGTGTATACATAAAGTTCATTAAAATGACGAGATGCTGTAAAATTTTTAACTCTATTGAAATAATAAGAAAATATTGAAAATTTTTTAACGTGACTGATTATTCTGATTTTTTGAACAAAGATAAGAAAAATAAGAATTTTTTGCTCTAATAAATGTTTGTAATAATGTCATTTTTATTACAAAATAATTTAAATAAATATTTATTTCAAGAACCAATCAGATTTCAACGAACCTCGAACTTCTCAATTAAGGAAATGTTTTCCTTGAAAGTACGAAATATTTACTTTAATCAAGAAAACACAGCCCACGAATTTATTTATTTAGATCTTATAAACTAAATTATTTATCTGTGCACTTAGTTGAAAACTCGAAAATTCCACTATTTTATTGGTGAAAAGTTTGGCTGTGTATTGAAAAATGCGGAAAATTTCATCAAATTAAACTCCTTCGACGGTGTATTCACAAAGTTTCAATGGTTTTGAACGGACTTTAAAAAAGATGATTTTCTTAAATTCTCCTTCGTGGTTTTAATACGGCTGTGGGATGTGACGTAATTGTAAACCGACTCTCACGTTCTCTTGTGTCCTTTGTAGCAGTTTCGTAATAAATCTAAAAGAGGTCGGTCATGGTCATGTATCTCGGGTTTGGGGAAAAAGCCAAATAGAAAATGTAAAATTTTGAATATATGTACTTTCTTAAAATTGTGTTTCGTCATGCAAATACTAGGAAATCCGGAAACGTACTTAAAGATAAGTAATTTATATCAATTTATTATAATTATACAATAATTTAGGAAATACAAGTTCTAAAAATTTCACTGTTGGTGCTGCGGTGGCGCAATTGGTAGTGCCCCTCACATGTAATGAGGAAGATGTTGGTTCAAACCCAGCCCGCAGTGAATTTTTTAGAACTTGTTTTTTTCGCGTTTTCAATTAATTTCGTGTAATAAAAATGGATTATGATGTAGTAGTTGTTCTACTTATCAACCGTACAATACAGAGATCTCTGTCGTACAAACATCAAATAACCACTGGTATTAGGCCTCTAAAATAATATTCTAAAGATATTTTAAACCTAAAAACTACAAATATCGCTGAGATTTTAGACGGGGGGGGGGGGGTAACTCTCTTTTTATTATAAATTCAAAGATTTAAGCCTAAAATAAACACACACAAAAACAAGATATATATATATATATATATGTCTTTGGTGTCGGTCTGAGAAGACGGCCGGATATTAACTCCCATGTATTAGAACGCTGCTGAAGGCTGGTGACCTTCTCAGCATGAAAACAAAAACACAAACCCTAGACGGCTCTCTCGGTCCCAGTTCTGTCTCTCCTCCCTTATTAACTGAAGTTTTGATGGGACTGACGTTATAACTACAATCTCCACCATATGACGATTTGCTACTTAACTTTGACATGATTTCGACTCATAAACTAAACTTATTGTATATGGACTATGGGCGCGAGGAAACTAGATATTTTATGTGTGTCTGAAACAAAGAAAAGGGGATGCGAAACTAAAGACATAAAATATAGCGTGTTGAAAAGCGGATTTGAAATATGGTCAGGAGTAGACAGTGAATCACATGGTAGACCAGGAGTAGGTTTGATTTTGAATGAAAGAGCAAAGCAGCATCTTGGAGACCATGATTTCGTATCTCCCAGACGAATAATTCTACTAGGAGACATGAACGGATGGGTGGGCATCCAAAATCAGGATATAGAAAGAGTACTAGGTAATTTTGGGGATCCAAGAACAAACTACATGTACACCTGGTCTAAAGTAAATAGCCGCAGTACAATTGACTTTGTTGTTACAGATGAAAGACTAAGAGAGTTAGTTAAAGATACAAGGGTCATGAGGGGTCCTGACTGCAATACTAATCATTACCTTCTGATCTCAAAAATTAACTTAGGTCGGGGATGGAGAAAAAAGAGAACCAAGAAAACAAAACAAAGGCGAATCAAAATTGAGAACCTACAAAAACGGGATGTGCGAATAGATTTCCAAAATAAGATAATCGAAAGCATAGATAGGGCAACATAGGAGGACCGTATGAAAAACAAAAATATAGAGGGCGCCTGGACAAAGTTACGGGATATCATTGTTATATGTATGATCGAAATGTGTGGTACCACAGTTGTAGGAAGAATGTCTGGTGATGCGTGGTGGAATGATGAAATTCACGCTGCCCAAAAAGCAAAGAGAGAAGCGTACAAAAGAACTTTGAACATCGCAGGTCTTAGCAATGAGGAAAGAAATAGACGTAGAATCAAACGATTATTTAAGGAACCTAAAGATACAATTAGAGCAGAAGAAGAGATGAAAATAAAAAACGACTTTGAAGGAAGCAAGACACTGCTTTATAAAAAAATAAAAGGAAACAAAAGTATAGAATTTGTCAACATGAGAAATAGGAGGGGGAAATGGTATATGATGCAGACGGAATACTAGAGACTTTCAGAGACTGTTTTAGGAGACGATTCGGAGATAAAGCTATAGGACACCACAATTGCGATGTTTAACACGATGCGATAGAAAACTCAATTGAGAAAGTCAGTGTCACTGAGGTTAGGGATATAATTAAGAACTTGAAAACCGGTAAGGCTGCCGGAGTAGACTGTATTAACGCTGAAATGCTTAAACACGGTGGCGAGTACATACCACATAGACTGTGCGAGTTGATAAAGAACCCTTCACAAATCCAATGAGAAGCAGCCCTCTATCAAATTAGCTGAAACTTTGAGAAAATGAAGTTCTTGTCACCCTGAACAAAAGTTTCCTTGGACAAAAAAAGATCGTATGAGTAGCTTCAGAGTTATGAGACCTAGAAGTCCCAGATTGTCAATGATTTTACGCGCGTGGGTAAATGAAGCTGGAAGTAAAGGTAAGCAGGCACGCAAGTTTTGAATAGCTTAGATTGTTGGAAAAAAATGTGTAGACCGTGGAATCTGTCACTTAAAAGAAAAGTATGGAAAAGTCGAAACATCGAAGAAAATTCGGAAAAACTGAGGAAAAATCGTTTAAAATCTGCGTTATATGCTCGTAATGAAAGCGTATACTTTTTTAAATGCTTGAATATCTCATTTAAATATGAGGTTTGGAAAAAATGAAAAATATCTGGGAAAACCTAGAAAGAAAATCCATTAAAGTTTATATTTTTCGGTCTCAAGTTCTAAACCATTTCGTTTAATTTATACAAATAGAACATGTAAATTCTGACCTCCTATCGGCGTTACCCAAGATCAACGACGTGGACGTGGAAGGCCAGCTGAACCCTTTTGTGTGTGTGTTTGCTTGTGTGTGTTTTTTATATAAAAAGTGAAAAACATGTATTTTCATTTTTCTTCGAGTATTTTAATTTTTTTCGAGAATCTTCATTTTTTCTTTTTTCCGAGTATTTTTTCATTCTGGATTTGGAATATTAAAAGCTTGTATTTTTTTCGTAATGATCAAGTTTATGGATTATTAATAACATTTTCAGCATTTAAAATATTATGCAAAAGTAATGTGGATGGATCATGTCCTTGTGCTTGGTGACGTACATACCCTAAATATGCTTTTATTACAAGCATATAACGCAGATTTTAAATGATTTTTCCTCGGTTTTTTCGAATTTTCATCGATTTTCCGACTTTGACATACTTTTCTTTTAAGTGAAAAATCATTGACAATCTGGGACTTGTAGGTCCCATAACTCCGAAACTACTCATACGATCATTTTTACCCAAGGACACTGTTATTTAGGGTCACGAGAACTTCATTTTCCCAAAGTTTCAGCCAATTTGACAGAGGGCTGCTTCCCATAGGATTTGTACAGGGTTCTTTATGTTTCGAGATGGAAGACGTCCCAGACAATTGAAAAACAGAGATTATCGTACCAATATACAAAAGAAAGGGTGATAAAAGCGACTGCAATAATTACAGAAGGATTAGCTTATTAAGTACGTTATGTAAAATATACTCAAAAATACTTATTCTTAGGGTAATGAAAATAACAGAAGCAAAGATTTGGGAAGTCCAAAGTGGGTTTATGCCAGAAAGGTCATGTATGCATCAAATATTTAGCTTAAGGCAAATAACAGAAAGAAGTTTGAGAGTAGGAAAAAAGTTCTCTGTGCATTTGTTGACCTAGAAAAAGCTTTTTACAAGGTAGATAGAAGTAAACTTTGGGAAGTCCTGAAAAAGTATGCAATATTTTATTAAATGATGAGAGAATTGAACAAGTTGATGAGTTCGTATACCTTGGTAGTATATTTATTAGGGACGGGAAGATAGATGAGGAATTAGATAGACGCATAAACCAAGGTAAAAAGGTTATTGGTAGAGCAGCTCCCCTTGTCAGAAGTAAAAATATATCAAATAAAGCTAAAATGGCAATACATAATTCTATATTTGTACCGACTGTACTATACGGTAGCGAGACATGGACTTATCAAGAAAAAAATTAGAGTAAAATTAACGCACTTGACATGAGATTCATGCGCATAATATGCGGGAAAACTCTGATGGAGAAAGTAAGTAACGAGATAATTCTAAAATAATATGGTGCAGAAGAGACGCTAGTAGAAACATGGGAAAGAAATCGATTTAGATGGTTCGGGCATGTTGAGAGAATGCCAAATTAACGACTAACGAAACAAGTGTATCAAGGTAAAGTAAATGGCAGCGTGCCCAGAGGTAGACCGCGGAAAGAATGGTTAGAATGTGTGAATGAGACCCTAGTTAGAAGACATAAGAAGTCACAGAAACACGAGAGCCTGCATGAAAAAATGCATGGACATAAAAGAAGCTAGAGATGTATGCCAGGACAGGAAAGTATGGCGGAAAATAGTTAATAAAAAGAGTGTCAGTAGAGTGAATGACGCCTGAAACAAAAAACCTTGGCCACTAATTGACCCAAGTGGGGAACCTTGCGTAACAACTTTGTGAGGATCTTCACTTGGGGTGATTGCTAGAGAGATTGATCAGCAACCTGGGTCGGAGCAGTGTTGCGGAACGAACGTGTTATTTACATAAATGACACGAGAACTCTGGATCAATCTGAAGATTCTCTATCCCTTCCCCACATTACTCCTTTCCCCACCGAGTGAGTCACGCCTACCCCGAAAGGGAAATAGCTTAATGGTATAATAAAAAAAACAACAACAACAAACGATTTCTGCCTGGTTCAAATAAAAATTACTAATGTGAAAGAATATCTTTCTAATTCCGAGAAATAGGGTACAGATCAATAGTTTTTAAATGCAATTTTACTTCAAATTAAATGCAATTTTACAATCCCACGTAAAGTAGTTGTATTGTAATGTTTTTAATTTTACAGTGAAACTATTGCATTTCACTTACAATGTCTTTTTTGCAATTTTACATTAAGCTTGTATTGTAGAAGTATTGTAGAATGCACAAAATTTTAACTGTGTAATTTGGAAGAAAATTTAATTCAAACTTTGCAACATAGTTTACACTTTCTCCTGTTATTATTAAGGATATTTTTTTTAATTGATCAATCAAAAATTTTAACAAATTTCTTAATGTTATTTATTTTCACTGCAATATTTATATCAATAATTCCAAATGTATAGAAATTATTTCATTTAAATGAATGACAGTTCGAATTATTGTCGTTCAAAATATTCTCAAGGATGTTTAACTTTGTTAGAAGATTGTGAGATTGATAAGATTCTGAAAATGTTAGAAATATGTGATCCTCGAGAGCTTTACATAGTAATTATGTGAAAACACAACAATACGTTTTCTGCGTGGAAGGGAGAAAAAACTAAATTATCTTTATCGGGCTATAATTCTCCTAGGTTTCAAATTCATTTTTTCGAGTGAAAAGACAAATGATTTTTATATATTCCTAATTTTTATTGATAAATAGGAATCCGTACGATATGAACGTCATTCGTCGATATTTTCTAAATATTTCCCCCTTACTATCGTTCGGATCCCTACCCATCATACACATACATGGATGAAATCTTTGAAAAACAACTCTGTTTTTAGCAATTATAATTTTTTTATTGTTTAAATAAATAACTCTGTTCCGATTATTTAAAAAAAGGTCGTGGCATCCCAGGCGGAAGAATTATATATAGTTTATAGATAGTGTGAAGTTATATATATATATATATATATATATATATATAAAAGTTCATTTGTTTTATACAAAAAATCTATAAAACAAATGAATATTATATATAATACTTCACACTATATATAAACTATATATAATATTTCCGTCTGAGATAGTCGTCCAGCTTTTTAGGATAAATCTAAAACTTGTTAGTTAAATGCGATTTTTAAATACCAAAATTCGTATCAGATAAAGTTGAAGCAATATGGTATTTTTTATTTTTTTCTCCTGACAAATTATATATGATGACGTATGAAATTATTTGCCTTTTTCACGTTCTAGACGAGGAAAGGGAAATAAAGAGAGTTTGCGTAGTTGGAATGTTGTTTCTTATTATGGATCATATTGTCGTTTAAAATATTCTCAAGGATGTTAAACTTTGGTACTGTATTGTAAGGTTGATAAAATTCTGATAAAATTATAGAAACATGTGATCCTCTATAGCTCTACACAACAGTAATCATGCTAAAACATAAAAATTTATTTGCTGCGCGGGAAGAAGAAAATACTTCATTGTCAAATTGCACTATTTGGAAGAAGGCATATTTTTCATTTTTTGATCTCAGATGATGGCTAACACACAGAAAAAAATGGTGGCGTAATAATTTGATAATAATTTGAAAGTTCCAAGTGCTCCACGTAACAAACTTAAAGAGGTGAATGTAAAAAATTTTTGTGCTTTGTAGGCTGAAAAATGTAAAAAATAAAATAAAGAGTTTCGGGTAAATTTAAAAGCATTCTTTTTTATACTTTTTAACTTCCTTTTTTATATTTATACCCTTTTTTTGTTGGGAATCAAGTGTCAGCAAGCAGCGAGGGTGCCTTTTTTGCTACCGGTTAGAGGAAGCGTCAATGTCTCGGTTGTATTTCAGAAGCACGGGTCAAAGAAAGGTACCAATGGTTGACAGAAAAAAAACGGCATCCCCGCTGCTTTTTGACACTTGCTTTCCAACCAAAAAAAGTGTCTAAAAATATCGCGATTTTCAAAGAAAAAAAAAAGTATCCTTCTAGGAGATTGTAAATAATTACAGAGCCTATCGTTTACAGTGTGGAGTCACTTAAGTGTTGATTGTACACAATATTTTTTATGATATGACTAATAGGCAGAAGAAACCTATAAAACGGGCTTGGGTCAGGAATCTAGAATTCAGTGAAAAAGAAGCGGAACAAGCTGTGACGTTCATCACAGACATCAAACATGCACCGAGCACTGAAGCTGAACATAAATTATATTTGAAACTGTCTTACAACATATAGTGGGAACCGGTTTTATTACCAACGTATATTTTCATCCCAATAATTAAAATCTATTTAAATTCTAAATTTAGTATGCTCTAACTTCATGGAATACAATTCCCTTCAATACGCCTATGTTCTGTTCTAACCCAAAAATTCAGTTCTATTGCACGAATGGAAGGGAATTTTAGTTGTATATCAGCTTAGTCCTTTCAAACCCATGAAAGGGGTTCAGAAACCGGATTCAAAAGGAATTCTAGATTCCAATTACGTTTAATTGTTTCGAATCTGTTTTTGTTTACTGGCTACCCTCCTTAATACGCCTAACTCCCCATCTGCAGCTGCACTGAAATCAGCGTCCCTGAGAAGTCTCAAAAAAATTAGCCAGTATGTCCACTGGGATCTTTTCAATTACGAAAAAGAAACTAGTCAGTCATGGTGGTTCTGACAAACTAAATTAGTTAGTCTACATTATTACATAGATAGCAACAACAACTATACTCGTAAATGTAAAGTTGAAGAAAGTTGATAACAAGGTTGATATCAAAGTCAGCTGGCGCAACAAGAGACCCTGGAGCTACCGAAAGTCATAAATAGGTTTACTTTGTATTTCTCATGGATGGTGCCT
Organism: Belonocnema kinseyi; assembly: GCF_010883055.1. Classification (NCBI taxonomy): domain Eukaryota; kingdom Metazoa; phylum Arthropoda; class Insecta; order Hymenoptera; family Cynipidae; genus Belonocnema; species Belonocnema kinseyi. The sequence goes on from NC_046658.1 coordinate 121,571,649, forward strand.
AAAGAACATATTAACTCCTGGTCTCCCCAAGGTCAAGTGACGATTCGAAACTAGATCGCTCACAAAATGTACGTATTAACTTGTCTGAATTATATGTCAAAATCTAAAAGTAATGCTTATTTTCAACTTTTTATGGTTGTTTATTCGTGGATTGGTTCTTTTGCGCAGGCTTCTGCAATATATAAATGCCCCGAAAAATTAGAAGTGATTTATTTAACAAAAATCATATCACTCTATCTACGACGTAATTCTCGGTTTCCTTAACGAAGGAAACAATAAAAAATGAAGTTCCAATTCATCTGTTGTTGGTATTTATTATTTAAGTGTATATAAATCTTATACATTTAAAGTTATTATGAAAAATATATTTTTCAAATTTTTGTTAATCAAGAAATAATTATTTTCTCGAATGAGCTCATCACACTGATATTCGAAAACATACTCTTCTCGTTAAGGCTTTTTATGCAATTCTGATACATAAGATGACTTTCTTAGAGATTATGTTTGTGGAGAAAATAATATTTCTAATAATATTTCTGGAAATTTTACGTAAAATTTCTTAAAAATGTCTGAAATTGACCAAAGAGCATTTAACAATTCGAGATTTTCTGTTCAAAAAAATATCGAAAAAAAAATCTTTTGCTTAATTTCAGCCAGTTCGATTTTCAGTGTTTCTAAATATCTTTCACGTGTATTCAAACATTTTTTGGGGAATTCTTGTGAGGTTTTTGATACTTTGGGTTAGGGCATTTATACTGGAGATATCATCTTTTTATGAGAAACTAGCTACTTATTTTAGACATGATTTTATAGTGTTTATATTATATTATTTCAAACATTGTGCGATAAAATTGAATAATCTGAATTTTTCGATCCCAATGGCCCAAATTATTCGGAAATTTAAAAAACCGATGGATTTCTATAAGGCTCAAAACTGGGGAGTTTTTTGGGTTTTTAATCATAAATCTTACACCCAAAAATGAAAAATCGACATTTTTCATCCAAATGGCTCTAATTTTTGGAAATTTAAAAAACTGACTGATTTCTATAATTCACAAGTTTCGTTTCGAAATGGAAAAGAATTATTCACATACTTATATAATATATTATAATTAAAAATTTGTCATAAGGACAACCGCAGGATTTCGCCGGGAGCGGGTGCTAATCTGAAAAATTGCACCCGTTTCCAGCGAAATCGCGGTAAAATTTCAGCCACAACCACGTCTCACAACCGTGAGATAGGTGGTTACAGTGTCTAAAGGAATCAATACGACGATCCAGCAAAAGCCTCGTGCACCCTAAGAACACGGAGCGACCCAAGGACAACCGCCTTCTGCATTTTTCCTGCAAGTGTTCTA
>NC_046658.1:121573106-121576862 GCF_010883055.1 Belonocnema kinseyi
TCACCGTTCTAGACACCTCACCCAGGTGCCATTCAGCTTTCAGCACGGTTTTCACACCTCCGCTTGGGGGTTAATTCCTTCGGGACCATCCCTGGACAATTGAGCGCAGTAGCATAAGATGCCAAAGGTGGGATCGTTGCGTGCGCATCAGCCCTCCCTTAATCGTGTGATTCCTTGAGTCCTATTTATTCACCGATAAGCGTGAAATCTTTATCTTTGGCTGTTTAATTCCCACATATGAGTAATTTTATACTTAGAGAATGTAGTTGTGTCACTGGAGCCTCCTGCTGACTTAGTTTTGAAGGAAGGACACGCTTTCTCTACCAGAAAATATTACTAGATTTGCTTTGGTTCCTGTTTTCTTCTTACAATATTCAGGTTGGTTTTTAGTTGTTGTTCTGGCCGCTTGCGGCCTGCGTGTTTTTTTCGGGGCATGTGGCCTGTTGACAGAATATTACTTATAGTGACATTAATCAAGATGTATTTAACTTGGGCATGGATGGCCATTAAGCTGAGTCTAAGTCTATGAAGGCTGGAGTCCCTAACCTTCATAAACTTCAAAATACCAAAATTGATGAAAGTATGGAAACGAAGAAAACTTCTTTCCTAAACCAGGAAACCCTTAACCACACTCCAAAATAAGTCGAAGGCTCTCCCAAACCTTATCCCTCTAATCAAAATCCTCCCACTACTGCTGTGAAAATGATTTTTGCTACTGAAAGGAAAGGTCATAAAATTGAAGAGAGTAACAACTCACTCATCACCAAGGTCATACATACAGATTTTAACTCAACTCCAAACTCGTTTCAGTCGCCCAGAATAAAAAATAGGTATTCTCGCTCCAATAGGCCAATAGAGGCTATGTAACTCAGGTGAAGGCGCCAACCGCATAGTTAATATCCTACATACTATAAGCCTTAGGGCCCTTTATCAGAATGTCTAATCTTTTCCGAATTTTGAGTCCACACGGTTGAATATTTTTGTCTCATTTTTTGCATACCTCATCTAAATAACCATATCTCAAATCAAGCAGAGCCGGTTTTTCGATAAAATGTTTATATTTTGTGTAATAATCAAAAACGTAGAGAACAATAAAGAAAAATAGCAGTGACACTCAGTGATAGCTGTACATGCATGTCCACAACGAGCCTGCTCACCCTCGTGAAACTCAAGTCAGAAGACCCCCCCCCCCTCCCCAGGTTGATGAATTACACGGAAAGAATGAATGCTGGACATTGTTAAGAGATTTCGGTCAGTTAGAAAAACTGACATTATTAAATCGTTGATTAATTCAATTTTAATTAACAGAATTAATTTATTTTAATATTTACAATAAATTGAAAAAAAAATCATGACAATCGGTTAATATTCGCAGTAATAACGTGGTAGTTTGTAAAAAAACGAGAATTCTGTTTTGAATTTGTAGGCCGCATGGTGGAGTATTTTTAACTAATTTTTTGCATACGCCATCTAAATTCTCATATCTTGAAGCACACAGAGCCCATTTTTTAATAAAATCATTACATTATAGATTATAATATAGATTATAAGCGCCGAAAATGCATATACAGCTAACACTGCGTGTTACTACTACTGTTCTTTCCTTTTTGATTATTAAACAAAATATAAACATTTTATTACAAAATTGGCTCAGCTTGCTTCAAGATATGGTTATTTAGATCAGGTATGCAAAAAATTAAACAAAAATATTCATCTACGCGGACTCAAAATAATGACAAATTAACACTTTCATTATTATGAGATAACGGTCTGTTACAAACAATATAATTACAAACAATCGTTTCCCCCTTTAAGCTATAGGAGTTGTGAAAGGTTATTTTCCTCGGGGTATTTAGTACATTAAAAAAAATCATTTGTTTAAACAATTTGTTTCCCGTACATCGTGAAACAATACTATTTACTGAAATTGATGACACAAATGATTCCTACGACTTGCACGAGGAAACAATGGTGAAAATAAATAATAATTGTTCAAACAAGTCAGACTAAATTCCCTAAAGACGTCCATTATTCCTGCACACGTCAAACAATTTTCCTGAATTTTTTATTCACTTGTTTGTAATTATATAAATCAATTGATTCTGCACGTCACAAATAAATTAATCCACGATTTCAGAATGACAGATTTTGTAACAGTCCGTTATCTCATAATAATGAAAGTGTTGTTTTGTCGTTATTACGGAAATCAGACTGAGAATCGCGTCTGAATTTTGAGCGCGCACGGTTGAATGCACCGATAATCTAGATTATAAGCTATAACTTAATGATTGAATTGAAAAAGTGGCTCTGTGTGCTTTAAGATATGAGAATTTAGATGGCGTATGCAAGAAATGATTCAAAAATATTCAACCCTTTAGCCTAAAAAGTAAGAACCGAGTACTCGATTGCTAAATATCTTAAAAGAAAGTACTTTGACCATTCGTTGATTGTGTGATCAATTGCAGTAAATAATATTTTTTACCATTCGCGGGGAAAAATTGTTTAAACAAATGATTTTTTTAAAGTAATAAATATCCTGAAGAAAATAATCTTTCACAATTCCTACGACTTACAGGGGTAAACAATTGTGAAAATAATGAATAATTGTTTAAACAAGTCGGACTAAATTCCCGAAAGACGTCCATTATTCCTGCATATGTTAAACAATTTTCCTGAATCTTTTATTCATTTTTTGGCAATTATATAAATAAATTTATTTTTCACATAAAAATTGAATGAATCCACGGTTTCATAATGACAGGTTTTGTAACAGACCGTTTTCTCATAATAATGAAAGTGTGATTTTGTCGTTATTACAGAAATCAAAATTACGATCGCCTCTGAACTTTGAGCCCGCACGGTTGAATATTTTTGTCTAATTTTTTGCATACCTTATCTAAATAACCATATTTTGAAATAAGCAGAGTCATTTTTTCAATAAAATTTTTATATTTTGTTTGATAATCAAAAAGGGAAGAATAGTAGTAGTAACACGCAGTGTTAGTTGTACGCATTTTCGGCGCGTATAATCTTGATTATAATCTACGATGTAATAATTTTATTTAAAAATCGGCTCTGCGTGCCTCAAGATATGAGAAATTAGATGACGTATGCAAAAAATGAGTCAAAAATATTTAACCGTGTGGCCTACAAATTCAAAACAGAATACTCGTTTTTTTTTACAAATTACGACGTTACTTCTACAAATACTAACCGATTTTCATGAATATTCTTTCAATTTATTGTAATTATATAAATTAATTAATCCTGTTAATTAAAATTAAATTAATCAATGATTTCAGTATATCAGTTTTTCTAACTGGCCGAAATCTCGTAACAATGCACGGTATTCATTCGTTCCGTGTCATTCATCACCCTGCGGGGAGTCTGCTGACTTGAGTTTGATAAGGGTGAGCAGGCTCGCTACGGACATGCATGTAAAGTTCTTATTGAGTGTCACTGCTGTTGTTCTTTATTTTGATTATTGAACAAAATCTAAACATTTTATCGAAAAACCGCTTCTGCTTGATTTGAGATATGTTTATTTAGATGAGGTGTGCAAAAAATTAGACAAAATATTCAACCGTGCTGCTTCAAAATTCGGACGCCACTGCCATTCTGATAAAGGGCCTTAAGCTTAGCGCATTCATTCCCAACTACAAGGGTAGTTCAATAAGTCCTTAGAATGACCAACAGATGGCGCGCGAATCGCTCCAAATCATCTGTTTTCAGTCAGCACCACTCCCGACTAGATAT
>NC_046658.1:121576962-121583407 GCF_010883055.1 Belonocnema kinseyi
AGAGCTCCAAGGAGATTATGTTGAAAAATAAAAAAAAATTTACCCAAAAAAAATTGTTTTTATACTTCATTCTAAGGACTTATTGAACTACCCTCGTACAACGTCTTTCATATTGGAGTCATTAAGAGAATTCCTACTCACCTCACTATGGACGAGTCAAAAGCTAACGCTATCTCTCTGATTCTAATTCTTGACGCTTCCAGAAAATCGAAGAAGGACGAAAAAAGTAACCTGGTACCTTTAAAAACCGTCTTTGTTACTTTTCGTGGACAACTCATTTCCTAAGATATAAAATTGTACTACAGCCTGTATAGGGTCTCTCCTTACACCCCTCCTCCAAAACTCGGATACGGCTGTGCGGGATATGCCCACCTGAAAGCCTAGCGCAACACCCCTAGATGCTTATTCAGCGGCGAAAAACCTCATGAAGACCAAAACTGCCCTAATAGAACTTCACTCCCCTCTGCATTAACTGTAAAAGTCCACATTGGGCTGTTACTAAACAATGTTTTTTATACGTTAATGAGAATAAAATTCGCAGAATTTCTTAACGACATGATATTAGTATCGAAAAGTGGCCTTTCTTTAGTAGAGAGAAAAAGCGTCCCCCCAAGGATCCTAAAGTACTGACTTCTCAAATTTTCCATCCTTAGGAGAAGCTCACGTTAACTCCATCTCTTTAGGGCCGGTTTTTTTTCAACAATACAGCCAAGCTGCTAATAAAACCCCCTCCCCCTCAAGAACTGTGAGGTAAATTCAATAGCCCTCTGCCTAATAACTAAAACCAGTTTACCACTGCCTCGAACACTTAAACTTTTTTATTTATCCATAATGAGTAACCTGGAAAAACTAAGAATTGTACATTATTAAAAAAGACCGTCCCAACTCTATAGAAATCCTAGACTTCCAGTTAACGCCATAAACTGGACCTAATTCTTTGATTCTTTTCTGATGAAGTCCCAACTGTGTTTATTGGCGGAGACTTCAATTACGATCACCAGTCCTGAGGATGTGATAATGCTTGCCACTCTGGACATAAATTAAATATTTCAGTTCTAACTTCCAACCTCATCATTCTAAATGACGGATCTCCCACTCGCTTTTCTCGGCCTAATCAATCGAAGTATGCTATCGATTGCTCTCTGGTAACCTTGAGTCTTTGTTTTCCTGGAAGGTAGAGGGGGATAACATGGGTAGTGATCAGTTTTCTATTTCAACTACTATTGGAATCTGTTGCTTCTATTATGAATTCTTTTCGCACAAATATTACATAAAAAAGTTATATGGGATATTTTTCAGGAAACCTTTGAAAAAACTCACTTTAATTTAAATGAAAATAACAGTAACACTTTCTCAGCTCTTCAAGCATATTATGATCTATTTGAAACGATTGATGACGACCTTCACATAGCCGGTCCTAAAATTGACAATTTCACAAAACGTAATTATCCGTATTCTCCACTATGGTGGATCGAGGATTGCTTTAGGCTCGAGAGATCAAGAAGAGCCAAGCTAGGAAGGTATAGATATAAATGTAATTTTGAAAATTTCCTAGACCTTCAGAAACTCGCAGTTGAATGCAAAAAAAAACCAAAACCTTCGGCTAGAAATCCTTTTGCGAATCAATTACTTCAACTTCCCGTACCTCAGATATCTCAAATAAGATTAGTTGATTTCGACACAGATTCTTCAATAACCCTTCTCCCATTGACTTTTCCGGCTAATCATGAAATAATCAGAAAGATTTTCAAAAATCCTAGACAAATTTTGCGACTTCATTTTACCCCCCCCCCCCTCCCCCCAACTATAAACGTCTCTAAATTCCCGAGTGAACCTTTTAATATTCAAGAGTTACATCTTGCCATTGCTACCTCTAAAAGCACGTCATCCCCGGAGCTATCCAGTGGTGTCAGAACGCGGATATCTCTGGCATGTGCACTAGTGATTCTGTGTATTTTTAAATTGATACAACGCGTTACATAACCTAAAAATACAGCGGAGTAACTACTGCGCATTCCAGAGATATCCGCGTTCGGACACCACTGGAGCTATCATAAGATTAACTTTCAGGTTATGAAAAACCTTCTAGAAAATACACTAATAGATTTAATAAACATTTATAACCTGATCTCTGTTTGGATTCATCTTTCCAGCTCACCGGAACAAGTTCTTAGTTTTTCTAATGGGAAAACCCATTTCGGAAAAATTCCGTCTGCTTCCCTTGGCATCCTGCTTTCTGAAACTTATGGAATGGCTAGTGGTTAACAGACTGAACTGGTGGCTTGAGAACTCTTAGGTCTTCCCTCCTTCTTAGTTTGGATATCGTTGAAGCAGCTTACGCTAGAGTCATTCCTGACATCCTAATCAATGACATGGCCAATTTGCGTTTCTCATGGAAATATTGCAAATTCTTTAAAAATCTCACCTTAGATAGAGTAGTGTTCTTCAGAGTCAACTATAAAAACAAAAGACCTTATAAATACAGTAGAGACCTCTCTCAGGGCTGTATATCAAGCACTGTTATTTATAAAATTTATATGTTACACTTGCATAATCATCTCCACCCACTTTGCAAAATGTTGCAATATGCAGATGATATTGGTATTGACTTCACCTCAGGTGATCTAGGAGAATGCATCTGCATCTTGCAAGAAAGTTTTTATATTTTCCGAAATTTCCACAAATCCAGTGGCTTAAACATCTCTATCAACAAATCCAAACAGTGGGTTGAGTCGCCTTATTAAGGGATAGGTATACAAATTATTCACGAAGTTAGAAAAGGAATAAAACGTAAAAAACAGATCGCAAGTGAATTCGATATCTCTGCGAGTACTCTATCGGCGATATTGAAGGATCAGGACAAAATCTTGAGGACGGTAGAAGAAGCACCAAGCACCTTCTTTGCCACTACGTAAAAGGTTTAAAGAATCAAGTTTCCTTGAACTTGAGCGAGTTATGATGGATTGGATGAAGCGAATGAGAGAATATAATATACCAGTTTTAGGACCATTAATTCAAGAAAAGGCTGCGGAATTCGCAAAGGATCTTGGCCTGAAATTGCAAGCTAGCACTGGTTGGCTGACAAACTCAAATATAGGAACGGCATTGTAGAGAAAATAATATCAGGTGAAAGTGCAGCTGTTCCTGAACTTAGTTGTCAAGACTACAAAACGAATTTACTGCCGTGTCTACTAGAAGAATATGACCCGGAAGTTACTTGCAACGCGGACCAGTTACATATTACCAGTTACATATACGAATAATCAAAAGCCATGGGCGACGTCAGCGTTCTATGAATCTTGGATTTTTTACTTGGATAAAAAATTTCCAATCAAAAGAGGAAAGTGCTAATCTTTGTCGACAATTATCCTGCGCATCCTGAGATTCTTTCACATGAACTGAAAGCAATCCAGGTGAATTTTTTGCCGCCAAATATGAAATCCGAACTGTAACCAATAGACCAGGGAATCATCATTGAAATGCTGCATAAGGCAAGTTTTACAAATGGTAAATATAACTTACTTTGATTTTATTTATTGATAAAAATTTACCATACACATGTGATGTTCTTATACAGTACAAGTCCGATAACTTTCCAACTTCGAGGCTGCAGGGGCGGAAAATTCCGAGAATTGCGGACTTATCGAATGCCCCCTCTAGTAGTACGATATTAGGTGCGCGCATGCGTAAATCATAAGCAAAATAGCACACGTAGTAGGAGAACCACAATTAGTGTGAGCGCCGAACCTGTGATGACGTTTTAAGGGGAGTGTAAACTTATCGGACTGCAAGTTATCGGACTTCTACTGTATTCTTCAATCTAACCATTTACTTGATTCTTTTTCCTTCACAGAAATTGGAGAACAAGTGGTGTGGATATCAACAACTTTTTCCTGCAATGAGTGCAATTGAATTCCAAGACTTCGTCATCGTGGACTCTGATGTTATTACTATATCGTATCCGACTGATATTGAAATCCTCAATGCCACAACGTTTTAAGAAGAGTCTAACGAGTTAAGTGAAGAATAGGCAGATAGTGATGACGATGTGGAATGATCACAAACTACTCTTTCGCAGGCCACGGATGGTCTAGAAATATTACGGAAATATATTCGAGAACAATATGGAATTACAGATGAGATTTTTTCTGCACTTAACGTGATTGAAAGTTATATGGATAACATTTCAATCAAAAACAAAAACCAAAAAAAATGACCGATTTTTTCAAGAAATAGTCTGCATATTAAGTCTAAATTGGTTATAATTCATGCAATAGCATCTTTTGATCCTGATTACTGCATTTTTTTATATTCAACCCTTTTCAGGACCAACAAATTTTTCTTACGAGGAATAATCTTAATATCAAATTTTCACTCGTTTATTAGTTAGAAATCTTGATATTTATAGTCTTTTGTCTGCATTGTACTCTTTTCTAATTTTTCACTTAGTGTAATTAGTGTATGTTCCAGACGTACATATTTTCGTCAAGATATACGTAAGTCTTCGATAACTCGAAGTTTTTTTGCGTCACTTTGGTGGTTCGAGTTATTGAAGTTCGACTGTATTTGGAACACATTACAATAAGTTAATTATTTTATTTAAAGTTCGATCATTTGTGATTACGTACCCCTTACACCTCTACCCAAATTTTGTCTCTTTAATTTTGGTTTACCTTTTGCTTTTTTATCTGATTACCTTTTCTATTGTTACTTCTTTTGTAATAATGTATATCATTTTGGCTAACGTTTGTGAGGTTCCCTTTTATCTTTTTGTTCTGCAAAGTTTAACGTCCAGTGAGCTTCTCTCACTCTCTTGAGGAATGTAGATTCCTTATAGCTTTATATTTTTATCAGTAACTTTGGCTCAGTTGATTGCTCTTCGTCCCAAGAAAGGACTGGCACCCAAAAGTCTAAGTTATATTAATTATTTAAATTGTTTGTCTCCAGAAAAAATGTTTAAATTCTTTTGGCAAGCAGTATCGAAATAACTTTGAACAATTTGCAAACGCTTCGCTTATCGAGGGAATTTTGAGTAAGCCCTAACTTACAGCGAAACAAATGTTTATCAGGATATAACAAAGTTTTTTGAAAAGTATTACGTCAATCGAATTATTCGTTAACGAAATAGGATCATTCTAATAGCATTGATCGAGTGTTCTCTAAATTTTAAGAGATGCATAATAATTTCCTAGCTAATCTTCACAATGAATTGAAAATGCACTCGTTTTTTTTTACATAATGTTTCTAATGTACACCTATTTTTAGGAGTTTGTTTACAAACATCGTTGTATTCTAGCGGGCTAAGTGGCTCCGAAGTTATCGCCAATCACGCGATTGGCCAATGCTATTTGAATGCTCCTATTTCGTTAACGAATAATTCAATTGACGTAATACTTTTCAAAAACAACTTCATTATATCCTGATAAACATTTCTTTCTCTGCAAGTTAGGGCTTACTCAAAATTCCCTCGATAAAGGAAGCGTTTGGAAATTTTTTAACGTTATTTTGATACGGCTTGCCAAAAAAATGTATAACTTTTTTATTTAACAAAATTAATAAATTTTTTTATTGCGCATTATCTTATAAACAGTTTGAAGGAAAAGTTCTTAAATTTTCATCTTAAAATGTAAAAAACTTTATCTTTCGGACCGATTTGAAGTGAAAATGTTTAGTAAATTTGCTGGTCTGATACATTAAGTTATTTGTTATTTGTTTATTTTTTACAGAAACGGTAAAAGATACGACTTTTTTGCCGAGAGAAAAAAGATTCGCCCTGAAATTTCGTATAAAGTGATATGTAAATTTTTGATAATAATCCTATTCTTTTTTAGTGTGTTTCGTTTCAAAAACCCCACAGCGAGCGATTAAACACCTATCAAAAACAAATAGAATCGAAATAAAGTTGAAATCGAGTTTAAATAAAATTGAAACATAGTACAAACTAAGTTCAATAGAATTTAAGAAGAGTTGAAATAAAGTTAGAATATAGCAACAAAACCACGAGCAATCTGACCAATCTTTTAAAATTATAGAATATTATAAGGATTGCGAAATGATTATCAAAAATGTGTTATTCAACGACTACCCAGAAAATAAAAATTCATTTACTTACGTGTGAATGGGTTTTGAGGTTTTCTGAATAGCGTATCTGTCACTGGAATTCCAGATACCCGCACATAGGCTCGTGTAAGCTACGAATGAGAAACCGGCTTTTTTAATCGGCCACGTAATTTTTTTCTGGTGCCCATTCAGTAAAACAAATTTAATTTAAATAGTTGTAACGAATCTGTGATTCTCGGTTATTTTCCGTATTTCCTTCACCGTCGCGCTGCCTCTCCGGATTTTGACCGGATGAGTCACGATAGCAAGGTCTGGTTGTCCAATTAAAAATTTGTCCGTATCCGTCGTGCTGGAGCTCCGGATTTTGACCGGAGTATGAGTCACG
>NC_046658.1:121583507-121600017 GCF_010883055.1 Belonocnema kinseyi
TATATTGTCAATACCATACATAAAAAATAAATGAATTCTATATTTCTACATTTAGCAAAAGTTCATACAGTGATTTGGTCTTGTTACATTTTTGGCACATTATTTCTCGCGATTCTTATTTGCTCCTAATTATAATTACGCGTATTCTGATAAGAGGTCATCGATCTCCCCCAGAGTATCATTAACAGTGATATTCACGGGCGCTAGAAAATTCGTTGACATTTGTCTCGGCTTCACGGACGACCGGACATTATTATTATCGTCTTTTATTTCTCGATATTCATTAAATGCCTTTATTTCTCCAAATTGAATTTGTCTTGTCAAATCTTTGCGTTTCCTCTCAGGGATAAGTGTATAATTTGATAGAACACTCTCCCAATCTGTTAATCGCGGTGAGAGTGACGCTCTTATGCGACGATCTTCCGATCACGGTGAAAGTGGTGCGGTAGGTGTTTGAGGTGGAATATTTTCGCGGCCAATTTGGTTTCAAACGCTCATCCATTGTTGGGCAACGCCTTCGGCCTCAGCCCGAAGTTGCTACGTGAATTCCCCAGAAATTATCCCTTTGGATTTAAGTTGCCGTATTTTGCTCATGCGGCCCCTGCGCCATCAGGCGTTATCCGACCGATTACCCGAATCACGAGTCACTAGAAAAAAAAATTTGAAAAGAACAATTTTAGCAATACCTTGTATATAAAGAAGAAAAAAGTCCCGGTTCAATGCCTTCACGCGTCGTAGAGGAACCGACCGATGATTTTAACTTACTTTTCAGAGATTTAAGCGGAGTTTTGGGAAAATGGATAATGAAGAGGTAGATCCGACCAGAAGCCTGGTGGAGGATTTAGAATGAGGACTAGCGAGCTAGCTGAAGGTACAAATAGCCTACCAGCAGACTGGTGGATGTAACTTTGCTAGGAAACCAACCAGAAGACTGGTGGCTATTCAAGGAACACTCAAAGAGCTTGGAGGATGATTGCCGCCGGAAACCTGGCGCTCGTCTATATCCTTTCGCTCGTGTGCGCCAGCTTTTTATGGGCTCCTTCCCACCTCAGCTAGCGCTGGATGGAGGTGGAAGGGCCTGCGACGGGGACCGGTGGTCCATCCTATTAGTCGCTTCGACTCACGTGGCTTTCGCCTTGACTGAGTGGGGCTCGCTGAACGCGTTTAGTAGTGACTGACCGCCTTTCCACGCGCTTTTCGTATTGAAGGCTGGATGTACCGTAAAGTGCGTTTTACTCGAATGAGAAACCGGCTTTTTTTAATCGGCCACGTAATTTTTTTCTCGTACCCATTCAGTAAAACAAACAAATTTAATTTAAATAGTTTAAATTATTTATTAAAAACTAGTTAAATGGGCAACTTTTAATAAAATCCTGGCATACATGTAGTCTACTTTCATTAATAGACTATTTATTTTCAGGTTTTTCAATGTTTTGTTGAACATTGTTCTTCACTTATTTGCATCACACATCTGAATGTTGAAAATTTATATATTTTACACAACAAAACCTGAATTTTTTCTTTTTATTTGCGTTTATAAATTCTCGTTATCGTTGAAAGTGAAAAAGGAATAAGTTACAATCTGCAGGTTATATGGAACTTCACATTTACCTGATATCAATCTTAAATTCACAAAAACTATCACACAAAGCTCGACAATTTTGAGGCGTGAAATTTGTTCCTCTATCTTTTGCCAATCGTCTGAGTGCATCAAACTTCAAAATAAACTCTTCAACCCTCCCAGGTGAAAATATTATATATAGTTTATATATAGTCTGAAGTTTTATATAGAAAATTCATTTTATACATTTTTTGTATAAAACAAATGAATATTATATATAAAACTTCACACTATATATAAACTATATATAATTTTTCCGCCTTGGTTGCGCACAGTCGTATTAGGCTTCACTTCTCTGACAGGTCTAATATATGTTAAATTCGTTAAATTATCAATTAAACCGAGTGCATATGTGTTCTTTCGTGGAATCGTAACAAAAGGTCATAAATGGTCAGTGTGTATAATCTCAAAAGTCGTTTTTCCTGGTAGAATCGGATCTAATTCACCTCTCACATACAGCTCTCGCCTGTCTTTTTCGTCATCCACCCTTTTATACAATAACCCTTCTTTTAGTACAAAATCGCGTACTCGACCTTTTTCAGATGTAGTTCGCTCTTTTTCCTTTTTCTCTAAAATTTTAATGATATCAAAAATATCATTGTCGGTTCTTTGGTGCACAAGAAGTTCATCTTCCCGGGTCGTAATTCCGAAAACAAATTCAATAGCGGTTATTCTGACAGAAGCTCTCAATAAAGCATCAACGTGTGCCATTTTCTCCCCATTCCCATGCTGTATCGAACATTCAAATTCAGATAATTATTGTATTCACACAGTAATACAAGAATCTGAATTTCAGTAAAAAAAAAGGCGGTTGACATTCAGATGTAACCAAAAAGATCATTCGCCAGATGAGTCAACTGGCGATTATAACATGACTTTAAGTAACGCACTTGGTTGAAAGTCAACTGCTTTATTTACGTAAAATGTACTTTATAGGTTAATTCAAGACAGAAATATTGTTGACTTTCCGTCAGCTAATTGCTGAAATTCATACAATTTATGCGCTTTAGTTCAGTTTTTAGGAATATGAAAATATTAAAAATTAAAATTCTTAACTTGATCGATATTGTGTAGATTTTCTGCCTTCATGGTTTGGAGGGTTGATTTACTGTCGGTAAGGTACAATCTCTGATGATATAGCAGAAAAATTAAAAAAATTAAAAATAATATTAAAAATTAAATAATTTTAGGAAATAAATATTTTTGTCAAAAGTGAGCATTGAATACATAATTCATCTGGGAAATTTTATCCCTTATATCATCTGAACTTGTTTACAGATTATATACACTAAACAAGGCACTTACATCCTATTCAAGCTACCAGGTACAAAACTTAAATCTTCAATCCTTTTTATATCTTTTTTTTATGATGTATTTACGATTATTTTATTTTTAATCAAAATCCGTTATAGATCTGAGTACATATATCAAAATAGAAAAAGTTGACGAAACGAGTACCATGAGCTCAGTATTGATCGATACTATCCAGCGCTATCAACGCCATATTGGCTTACTTTCAGCTGCTCTCTTGGTTCCTATTCGCAAATCGCCGAAATCCGTCTAAGTGTTTGCGCATCGCATTTCGCGCACGCCTTTCTGCCAGCATGAATTGAATTTCAAAGCGCGCGAATGAAAATCATCCTTAACTCAACATACCTGTTATTAACATACATACATACATACATACATATTAAACATACATATTACTCGTATACCAGATAGCGGACACTGCACATAAGTTCTATTTCTGGTTGGAATTAAGTGACTCACTTAATTTAATGCAAAAATGAAATTCATCTATATTTAAAATTCATGATATTGTATTACTGTGCAACGAGAAATTTGTGAATTCTGCGTTTTCCAAGCATTGGCATTCACTAAACAGCGACAGTCTGTTATTATGGTAAATGAAGTACCTATCAGAAACTATCTTAATCTTTCCAATGCCCACGCGATAGCCATATTCAAATCTGCTAGAATGATATATTTCTTCAATTTCGCTTGTTCGTCTACTCACCGCGTAAACCATTTGTAACGGGCTACCTTCCTCCTCTGCTTAAAATAAAATTGCACCCACGCTCTTTGATAATGCATCTGTGTGAAGCTCTGTCTTATAAGCTTTAGGATTATATACTTTCAAACCCGGTTTTTCTATTAAACTTTTTTTCAAAATTTCAAACGTTTATTCACAAAAATACAAGATGATGAATTTTAAATGTAGATGAATTTCATTTTTGCATTACATTAAGTAACTCACTTAATTACAACAAGAAATGGAATTTACATTCAGTGTCTCATATCTGATCAGACTTTTGCTTGTTGATGCGAGAGATTTACAATGCGAAACTATAATTTTTCCTCCCAGAAGGAACAAGGTTTACTAAGCGAAAGTGTAACCTCTACTCTTGCGAGACACGCGCGCACTGTACAATGCCCTGGATTCGATCTGGATACGGATTTACAATTTCACAGAGTAAATCTTGCACTTTGATGCAGTGACGTTCGCTAATTTCTCCCAAAGTGTAAGAATTACTCTGTGGTTGCACGATAGGCTCCGTTACTGCGCCACAGAGTAATATTTCATCACTTTGTCGAGTATATCTTATAGCGTACTTTTTTCCCTGAAGTGTTGTGTATAATGTAGAAAAGTTGACAGGTTGGACAAAATCGAGTGCGAAGCACGAGATACGTGATGAAAATGTGTTCGTTAAAGCCAAAAGAGCTTTAACAAAAGAGAGTTCAAAATCACAAAATTACAGTTGCCGGTCCGTTCACCTTTGATTTTAAAAGGTCTGTGCCCGAATGCGGAAGAAATGCAAAGACTAAGCGCGGAGTGCGATTGCCCTCAGTCGCGAGCCGTAGGTGCGCTCAAACTCTTGAGCTAAGCTTTTTTAACGAAAGAGAATTCACAATCACAAGATTGCAGTGGTGGAGGTTTTAAGTCTTAATTTTAAAATGTTTGGGCAAGAATGTGCGAAAATATAAAGACCGAGCGCGTAGCGCGAGGTAAATGCATAATCGAGCGCGAAGCGCGAGATAAATACAATATCGAGCGCGAAGTGCGAGAACCAACAGTTGCGCGCGAACTCAAACTTGCGAGCAGATTTTTTTCACACTTTCGCAGTGCAATTTTTGAATTCTAGGCCAACTGCACAGCTGGCACCGCCACACAGCCACCGTCACCTCTCATGACAAATGTTTTCCACAGCCTTCCAGAAAAGTGTCATAGGGCTGGTGCAACACACAGTATAGTTTAGACTCTGTTAAACGTAACCAATTTACTGTAGAACGGCTTTTCAATTTAAAGTCATGTAATTATAGTATACACACTACATAAACATGCAGTATATTTTTTAAATAATTATTATTAACTTTATATTCAATAAAATGTGCATAAAGGGGCCCTTAATTAATTTTGAATTCAGTAAAAAAATCTACTTACCTCTCCCAAAATTAACGCGAAACGCCGCACCTGGGTCTGAGAGACCCATGTACACATTTGTATCACTATACCGTCCAAAATTTGCGCCTTACCGAAGCCGCTAACTGAATATACGGTGTAAGGATATTTTAAACTTTCTTTTCGTGAATATTTCAATTATTTGCAATAACTAATCTAGGAGACATAATAGTGAGAAGAATGCCACTGGGTCTGTCAGACCCATGTATGACATTCTAGGGTTAAGAGACTTCAAAATAAGTCACTGGATTTCAAAGGATTTTAATCAGTTTTATTTTTTTTTTTTATTTTGAGGAATTTTAATGACTTCATTATTATTCATTCATTATATCATTACTTCAAGCGATTTCAAGGATTTGCAGCTTTTAAAGGGTTTTAAGAGATTTCAAAACAAGTGACTTGATCAGGGTGGCCGTTTTCATCGAAGAAATAAATTCCAGGTCATTTTCAGGTTCGCAAACATTTTTCTTGGTCAATAAAATTAAAGAAATCGAAGAATAAATATAAAAAATTTCCATTTGAAGTAAAAAAAAACTGAGTTGCCAATGAAAGAATTTAAACAGGAACTGTTGAATTTCGAACTTTTAAAATTAAAGTTTAAAAGACTTTGATGCAAAAATTTTGTATTCAAATGCTCAATAATTTACTCATATAAAATAAAAGATACTAACATTTTTCAATATAAAAAAAATCCTAGTTATCATTTCCAATGCTCTAAATTAAAAAATCAGTCAATGAACTTTAAAATTTTCAAAATTATATTATTTTAAGGAGATTTCAGCTAAAAACATTAAAAATTGAACAAGTGAAATTTTTTTAACTGAACACTTCTGAAATTAAAAGTTAAATTATTTTTATTTTAAATAGTTTTCCTACACTTTTGAGGAAATCCTGCAAATTTAAAATAAAAATCCTTAAAATTTTGATGTATGCATAACAAATGCACATTTATTATTTGTAGAAGAAATTTTAGTAATTTTAAGAGATATTCAGAAGTTTTAAAAATATTCAAAATTAATTTAACAAAACAATTAGAAGCTTTTCACGAATTGTAAAAGGCTTTTAAAAGAATAGAAACAATTGCTTACGATTCCTGAGAAAATTGAAAATTATTTTTCATTTTGAAAAATTATTTGAAGAGAATATTTAAAAAGGTTTAAAAAGATTCACATAATTGTGAAAAAGGAATTTGGCAGATTTCAGGGATTTTTTTTTAATTTGCATGGTAATTATGAATGTTTTAAAAACTCATAAATATCTCTTAAATTGAATATTTTAGACTGAAATTATATTTTAAATATAATAAAAGCCTTAAATAACGAATACATTATTAGGAAGTTATTTTTAAGTTGAAAATAGTTTGTAAAGATTCAATCAGACGTTCACATGTTTTTAATGATTCTTTTAAATTGAAACTGTTTACTATTTAACGTTAAAATCTAGAAATTCTTAAATTTTGAACTGATTTAAAATAGTTTTTTCAACTCAATTATTCTTCACTTGTTAATACATAAAGTAGAGATCCATTCAAAAAATTGTTGTTTATTTATTTATTTAATAAAAGTGTTTTTGATTCAAAATTTTCAACTACAAACGCTTTTAATTTTAAAGTGTTCAAGTCTTCAAGACAACATTTTAAAATTGTTTAAATTAAAAGTGTGGGTTTAAAAATAAGAATCTGAAATTTTAATTTTTTTACATAAAAGATGTTTGAATGACCTATTATAAACTGAATAAGAGCATAATTGAAAAAGATAACAATACTCAACTAATTATATTTAACAATATTGAAATCGAACTTCGAAAGGTTTTTCTTCCAAAGATATTCAAAATTTCCGGTAAAATGTAAATAATTCATTTTAGGTCAAAAACTTATCTTTTTAGTTTAGAAATTTCAAATAATTAGTTTAAAAAATTGAGAAACGAGAGTAATATAAACTAAAAATTAATTAAATAAAATTTAGACTAACATCACAACCATTGCTTAAATTATTTAGTTGAATATTTGTGTTCTTTGGTAGAAAATTAATTTTCTGGGTTGAAAATTCAACTAACATATTTGGTTCAAAATTTATATAAATTGTTAAAAATTCGTCTTTTCTGGTAGAAAATAAAACGTCTTGTTTGAAAATTCAACTGTATGTTAAAAATTGATGTATTTGATTAATAATTCATCTTTTTCAGAAGAAAATTAATCTTCGGTGTTGTAAATAAATCTTCTTGATAGAAAATTCGTCCTTTTTGGTTCAGTTAAATTGCTTTTTATTTCAAATTAAAATATTTTCTTGGTTGAAATATCAAGCACTTTGTAGAAAGTTGAGCTTTTTTGTGAATTTTTTTTAAATCAAATATTTTGCGAAGAAGTTACAAAATATAACTAAAAAAAAGTGTAAAATAATGTCAGTAGTAAGTATTTTGGGGAATAAAAAATGACGCAAAATTTCTAGTGTAACTTTATGAAGTGCCAAAAATTATGTACACATTATGGTAAAGAAAAATCAGATAATTCGTTACGAGTAGTATAAGATACAATATAAAAAAAACCTGCGAACTTGGTGAAGTTGGAAGATACTCTCCAAAGTCTTGTCAAATCGATGTCACTTCAAAAGTGTCAGTTATGTAAAAACTCATTCTTCCTCGGTAAGATCTACGCTTTGTACCACTTTCTCCACATCCTTTCCAGCCTTCTTTTCACGCTCTTTCAGATCAGAACTGTCCTTCCTCTTTAACACATTGCCGGTCAATTTGCTCGGATTGGCAACTTCGGACAAATTTGGACGTTGGCCGTTTCTTTTGCTTACATCGCCCTATAAGGAAATGACCTTTACATGCTTTCTTTACACGATCAGTCCGGCAAAATAGAAAAATACAGATGATCAGTTTAAATAAACGAAAAAAAAAAATCACTTTCAAATAAATACGCGACGCATGGAAAATCGCAATAAATAAAATTCCCGGATAAGAGGATTCTCGAATTGGAAAATTCCAGAGAGATAAAATTTCCGAACAGTTTATAAAATTAGCGAAATGGACAATTACCGAATAATATATTTCCCGAAAAAAATTGACAAATTATAAAATTTCCGAAAAATAAAACTCCCGCATTGGAAAATTTCCCAATCATAAAGTTTTCCAATTATAAGATATCTAAACTAGAAAATTCCCGAAAAATAAAATTGATGACACTGTGGTATTCTAGAATAGAAAAATTTCTCAAGGATAAAATTGCTGAAATGTAAAAATCCCGAATTGGAAAACTATCGAATAATAAAATTCCCGACATTTCATAATATTATCGAATTATAAAATATCCAAACTAGAAATTTCCCGAATCATAAAATTCTCGAATTTAAACAATTCAAAAATAGTTTTTTGTAGGTTTTTAAAATTATTGTTTGAACTTAAAATAATATCCGAAAAAAAAAATATTTCTGAATGAAAAATTTTGTTCAAAAAGGTACATTGTATATACAAATATTACCAAAAAATGTTCTCAAAAATTAAAGTTTTTTTTTTAATTAAAAATAAACTTTCGAGGCTCAGGTATCTCCTAATTTCTTTTTTCAATATAAGTTTTATGAAATTATTGTTATTTTAAATTCAAACAATTATTTTTAAAAAACTTGAACCTTCAAATAAATTTCTTTTGCAAAAAACTATTTGTTTAATTGTTTTATTTCGGGAATTTTATAATCCAGAAATTGCCTAGTTCGGCTATTATATAAATCGACAATTTTCTGTCCGGAATTTACCAAATTAGGATTTTTATTTTTTGGGAATTTTATTATTCGAGAATGTTCAAATTCAGAAATTTTTAAATGTCGGGAATATTATTTTTCAGAATTTTTCAGTCGTCCACCTGAATTATAAAATTTCCGACAGAAAATTGCCGAATTATAAAATATATAAACTAGAAATTTCCCGAATCATAGAATTCCCGAATTTAAACAATTAAAAAATTGTTTTTTGTTAAATTTTATTTATTTATTTAAAATAAAATAATCAAACACTTTATAAAAGACCATTTTTTGTAATGTTTAAAGGCTTTTTAAATATTGTTTGAATTTAAAATAACAATAGCTGAAAAAAATGTATATCTGAATTAAAACTTTTGATTGAAAATCTGCATAAAATATAAAAACATTACAAAAAATGTTGTCCAAAATTTCTATAGTTCATTTTTTGTTTTAATTTAAAATGGACCTTCGAGGCAAACGTTTTTTTAATTTGATTTTTCTAATACAATTTTGATACAATTATTGTTATTTTAATTTCAATCGATGAGTTGGAAAAAAACTTGAACATTTAAATAAATTTCTTTTACAAAAAACAATTTTTTTAATTGTTTAAATTCGGGAATGTTATTATTAAAAAATAAAATTCCCGACGTTATAAAATTGTCGAAACATAAAAATTCAGAATAGGAAAATTTCCCAATAATAAAATTCCCGACAGTTTATTATATCACAGAATTTGAGAATTCCTGAAGAAATAAAATTCCCGAAAGAAAATTGTCGAATTATAAAATATCTAACTAGAAATGTCCCGATCATTGAATTCCAAAATTTAAAAAATAAAAAAATAGTTTTTTGATAAATATTATTTATTTATTTTAAAAAAATCAAACTTTTATCAAAGACCATTTTTTTGTTTTGTTTAAAGGCTTTATAAATATTGTTTGGATTTAAAATAACAATAGCTGAAAAACATATATTTCTGAATGAACAATTTTGTTTGAAAATGTGCATAAAATATTTTAAAATTACAAAAAATGTTCTGCAAAATTTGTATAGTTCATAAAAAAAAGAAACGTTTCGAGGCAAACGTGTTTTTTATTTTATTTCTCTAATACGATTTTTATACAATTATTAATATTTTTAATTCAAAGCATGATTTGAAGAAAAAAAACTTGAACCTTCAAACAAATTTCGTTTACAAAAAAAAAACATTTTTTTAACTGTTCAAATTCGGGAATTTTTTAATTCGGAAATTTTCTAATTTGGGATTTTTATGTTTCGGGAATTTTATTATTCGAGAATTTTTCAGAGTCGGGAATTTTATTTTTCGGAATTTTTCAGTCGAGCGCCTGAATTATAAAGTTTCTGGATAATAAAATTCCCCACAAAAAATTTCCAAATTATAAGACTCCCAAATTATGAAATTAACGAATTAAAACAATTACAAAATTTTGTTTATAAATTTTATTCATTTACTAAAAATACAATAATAAAGTATTTGCATTTAAAAAATGCAATGTTTAAAGTTTTTGAAATTATTGTTTGAATTTAAAATAACTATAATTCCAAAAAATTTCATCCCGAAATATTTTTTTTCAATTATGGTTACTTTAAATACAAACAATAATTTTAAAAACTTTAAGCATGAACATAATTTTTAAAAATAAATAATGATGACAACAAAATTAATTGTTTAAATTTGGGAATGTTCCAGTTCAGATATTTTATAATTCGAAAATTTTCTGTCCAGAATTTTATAATTGATGAATTTTATGATTCGGAATTTTCCAATTCGAGAATATTATTCTTTGAGGATTTTATAATTAAAAAATATTATTAAGCGGAAATTTTCCGATTCGGGAATTTTTATTATTCGGGACTTTTCCAGATTGGGAATTTCAAAGTTTCGGGAATTTTATTTTTCCGGGGTTTTTAGTCGTCCCGCACAATAAACATCCAGATTAAGTTTCATATAATTGAAAAAAAAAATGTTTTATCTATAAGTAAATACTTTTCTCTTTAATATTAAGAATATAAAGTAACAAGTTTACAGGGCACAGATTTATTAAAAACAAAACTTTGAAATTAATTTAAAAATTATCCCGCAATTACGGAATTTATAAAATATTTTACATACCTCTGAAAAACTTTTTGGAACGAGGCCCAAACTGTCTAACATGCCTGAAGGTCCCGTGTTCTCGACCGGGCATGCTGAGACTCTTTTGCATTTTACCAAGTGAGCAGCTGAAAGTAAAATAGTTTTTTATTAGAGTCGCATGTTTTTTTTTCTTCGACAAACTCTTAAAACTAACAATTTTCTCATTCGAAGTCACAAAATATGAATAATTAAAGCATTTAAAGTGGAACTCTTTCCAATTGAACAATTTTTAATTAAATTCAAATAAAACTGTTAAATTTCCACTGAAATGAATAAAAAAGTTAAATCGAAAACATAACCCTCTTAAAATTCACTACAGAATTGCCTCTTCCGATTTAGAAAAATAATGAATAACCATCATTTCCTCCCTTTCAATTCAATAAAAATATTAGAAATAAAAAATTACCCTCTTCCAGTACAGAAAAAAAACGAAATTCTTCGCTTAAACTCAATAAAAATGTTAAAAGAAAAATTGACTTATTCTAATTCAGAAGAAAATTAAAACCAAAATTTCTTCGAAATAAAAATAATGTTCCTCCTCCAATTCAGAAAAAAAAATAAAACCAAAATTTCCTAATTTTCAACTCGATTAAAATTGAAATTCCGAAAATATAAAATATCTCGCTGTCAATTCAAAAAAAGATAAAAATTTCTCTTTTAAAGTCAATAAAAGTGTTAAAAATACCAAATTTGCCCTCCTTGAACGCAAATTAAATGCAAAAAACAAAAAAGTTCCTTTTTCAACTCAGAAAAATAATTAATAACCCAAATTTTCCTTCCTCCAATTGAATAAACATGTTCACAAAAAAGAAGCATTTCTTCTAGTTTAAAAAAAAATAAACCCCGAAATTTCCTCCCAACTTAATAAAAATCTAAAAAATAATTAAGTTTACTCTTCCAATTCAGAAAAAAATGTAAATAGATATTTCCACCCTTCCAATTCAATTGAAATGTTAAATATAAAAAATTACACTCTTACAATACAGAAAAAAAAATCGAAAATTAGAAATTCTTCTCTTTAACTCAATCAAAATGTTAAAATGATGGACTATTCCAATTAAAAAAAAAACAGATAACTAAAAATTCATCCCTTCCAACCTCAATAAGAATAATAAAAACAAAAAAAAGCCTCTTCCAATTCATAAAAAATTGAAAACCTAACTTTCCTTCCTTCCAACTCAATAAGAATCTTAAAAATACCAAATTAGTCCGCCTTGGACTCAATAGACATGTAAAAAAAATACAATAAAGCTCCTCTTCTAATTAGCAAAAAATTAAATACCAAAATTTTTCCCCTTTCTTTTAAAATTAGAGATCTTTTTTTTTTTAAATCTTTTTGAATCTTTTTTTTGCATTCTCTTAAAAATAAGGTTTCAAAATGAAAAATAATTTTAAAAATGTCCAGGAATTCTAAGAAAAAAATTGTATTCTCTTTAAATTTTTCAAAATTAATAAGAAAGCTTCTAAATTTTCTCGTTCGAAATCTCAGAAAAATACAATTTTGTAAACAATTTTTAAAAATCTTTTCAAGTCTTTAATTATTTTTAAGCCATTTAATTTTTTTTTTTAATATATCTTAAATTTACTGAAATTGTTTCTACATTAATCATTGTTCAATTATTATTTATAAATAAAAATTCAACACTTACAATAAAAATTAAAAAATGTAAATCTTTCTATATTAAACAATTTAGATTTGAATATTTGATTCATAATTTCCCATTTTAAATGAACAGTCAAATATTATTAAATATTACAAACAATAATATCTCTTTTCATTAAAAAAAAGTCAAATTGTATGGGTTAAAATGGAATATTTTAGATGGAAAAAGTATTTAAATAATATTTGAAATTGGATAAAAAGCGTTTTAAAAATCCAGAATTAATTTATATTTACAGTTGAACAACTCAAAACGTTTTTTATCCACAATTTTTAAATTCAAACACTATTAATTCCTTTTTTTTAAGTAAGAAATTTTACAATTTTTATTTTAACAACCTGTAAAACCGGTAAAAATAAAATAAACAGTCTCATTTCACGGTCTGGAAAAATTTCCGGTTTCCCAAACAAGCAGTCATCCTGCTTTGGGATTTGTTATAGAATGAATTAAATTTGAGTTAAAATATATAAATGCATTTTACCAAGCAAATTGCCGTCGTTCGTTGCGAAACTACAAGGGCACTGCATTTTCTTTTCAAGCGGTATGGTGATGAGTGGAGATGGAACAACGAGAGTTGTTTTCGGACGCTCGTTGTGAATTTGTTGTTGATGTTCCTTAAAAGCTCGCCAACAGCAAGTCACGTATCGGCATTGCTGGCACCTTTGTTCTCCACTACATTAAACAAATAATAAAAAATAAAAAAAATTTAATTAATTCCAAAACTGAATTATAGTGATTGAAATAAAATTTTTCAAAAATTTAATAGAATTGCAGTGAATTTAAACATATTCTAGTAAATTTACCAAACTTTGGTTAATTAAAATTGTTTCTTTCAGATTGCAATAGGGACATTTTATGGTGATTGTAAAAATTTGGTCGTTAGATTCTTGGTTTTATAATGAAATTGAAATGAAATGGAATATAGTTCTTCTAGTAAAGTAATACGAATTTTAACCAATTAAGCAGATTAGTGAATTTAAACCGAATTATACTAAAAGAAAAAAACTTCTAGTGGTTAACATTATAAAAATTTTATCCGAGTTATTTTGAATAATTTAAACATTATTAAACACAAGATTGATTGTAAAAAAGTAAATCTAAAAATATTAAATACTTATGAATAAGAAAATTGAAATTCTTCGACTCCTGGAAGTTTTGAAAAAATTCTTTATTTTTCACTGATTTTTCAGAATGTCCTTAGATTTCAAAATATTTTGATAAATATTCCAGCAATTTCGAAAGATTTAAATTCAGGGTGGACGCAAAACTTCACTTTCAAAATTCCCTGAAGTTTTCCTGTCTCATTTTTTATTTCCCCTTACAATTAAATATTTAAAACACCAAGTAGTTTTACTTTAAAATAAAAATATGTATTTTCAACTAACATTATGAATATTTTACTGAAATACTTAAATTTCAAACCAAAAAGATGCATTAAAAAAAAGACTTTCACTTTCTACCAAGAAATTTTATTTTCAACAAAAAACATGATTAGTTCACTGGAATACTTAAATTTTAAACCAAAAATATGAATTTTTCAAACAATAAGATTAATGTTTTAACAAAAACGTTAATTTTCTATCAAAGAAAGATATTTAAAAAAAAACACATTAATTTTCAGCGAAATAGTTATCATTTTCAACTGAGAAAGAAAAATTTATAACCAAATAGTTCAATTTTGAACAAAAAATTTCAGTTTTCCACCAAAACTAAATTAGGTAAATTTTCAGTTAATGAAGTTAATTTTGAACTAAAATTATGAATCTTTAACTTGAATATTTAAATTTTAAACTAAAAACATTAATTTTTAACAACAGAAATACATTTTCAATCAAGCAGTTTTATTTTCAACCAAATACATGAATTTTCAACTAAAATTATGAATATTTAACTGGAATACCTTAAATTTTTAACCAAAAAGATGAATTTTCCAACAATAAGTTTAAGGTTCTAGCAAAAAGAATAATTTTGTACCAAAAAAGGGTAAAATTTCAACATAATAATTGAATTTGCATCCAAAAGGACGTATTTTCAACTAAAGTAACGAATATTTAACTCTAATAGTTGAATTCTTAAACAAGAATATAAATTTTGATCCAAGAAGATTAATTTTTACTAAAAATGAGGAATTTTCAACTATGAAAGATCATTCTTAAACCAAAAATTTAATAGTTACATTTTTAGTAGAAAAAAAAATTTTCTGCAAAAGGAAACTATTTCATTTTAAATGGTTACATTTTCAAACAAACTGATTCATTTTTAACTAAAATTATGAATCTTTAACTGGAATCATTGAATTTTTAACCATAAAAGATGAATTTATAAGCAAGAAGATTAATTTCTGGGGAAAAAAAAAACAAAAAAAAAACGAATTTTCATATTAAAAAAGATCATTTTTGAACTAAAAATTGAATAGTTCCATTTTGAGTTTAAAAAATTAATGTTTAACCAAAGAGATGAATTTTTAACTAAATTAATGGATAATTCAACTAGAATTGTTCAATTTTCAGCTAAAGAAAAGAGAATTTTTAAACCAAATAGCTCACTTTTCAACAGAAAAGATGAATTGTCAATTAAAAAATTTTTTTTCTTCAACAGCAAATTAATTTCGAAAAAAATAGTTTAACTTTCAATCTGGCAATTAAACTTTAATTCAAAAAAAGATGAATTTTAAATGAAAAATGTACTAATTGATATTTCATCCCGAGAACAAGACTTCTCAATATGTGTTGGGTTTTCAACTAAGAAAGATTTTCCAGTAAAAAAAAAGAACAAATTGTAAACAAACTGTTTGCATTTTTAAGAAAAAAGATGAATTTTCAACTATTTTTTTGCCAAAAAGAATGAATTTTAAATGGAATACATAAATCTCCAACCGTATACTTAAATTTTCATTAAAAAACGACCAATTTTCAACCAAGAATAGAAAAGTTAGATTTTGAGCTAAAAAAATTAATGAAAAAAAAAACAACTAAACTTAAAAAAAAGGTTGAATGTTTAACTAGAATACTTAATTATTGAACCAAAAAGATTATTTTGTATCAAAAAAATATAATTTTCCAACATAATACATTCAACAAAATATTTGGAACTTTCAACTAAAAAAGAACAATTTTCAATCAAATAGTTGCAAAATGGATTAGTTAAATTTTTAGTTAATGAAGTTAATTTTCAACAAAAATTATGAATTTTTAATTGTGAAAAGTAATTTTTGTACCAAAAATTGAAGTTACATTTTTAGTATAAACAAAAAATTGTCCCAACAAAACAAAAAGAAATGAATTCAAAGAAAAATAGTTACATTTTCAAACAAACTGATTAATTTTTAAATAAAAATATAAATCTTTGACTAGAATAGTTGAATTTTAAATCAAAAAGATAAATTTTCAACCAGGAAGATTAATTTCTACCAAAATGAACTAGCTTTCAATAAAAAAAGATAATTTTTGAAACAAAAACTGTATAGTTAAATTTTTAGTTTAAAAAAATTAATGTTCAATCGAAGATATGAATTTTTAACGGAATGATGGAAAATTCAACTGGAATAGTTTTATTTTCAGCTAAAGTAAAAATAATTTTTAGCTAAAAAACGATTTTTTAACCAAATATCTTACTTTTCAACGGAAGAGATAAATTTTCAATTAAAATGATAAATCTTCAACAACAAATTAATTTTTAAGAGAAGAGTTTATCTTCGAACCAAGTAATTAAATTTTAATTTTAAAAAAGATGAACTTTTAATGAAATGCATACAGTGTCAATTTGCAGTTCAATATAAAAAATTATTATAATTTATATCCACAGTTGACGAACCAAAAATTGTTTTAAATCCAAAATTTTCGATTTCAACCGTTTATAATTTTTAATTCTTGA
>NC_046658.1:121600117-121606009 GCF_010883055.1 Belonocnema kinseyi
TTCCCGGTAAAAAAATAAATTAACTGTAATTTCACGGCTCAACCAAGAGATAAGATGCAAAAAAAATTAAGTTTCAAACAAGAAACCTTATTTTTTTACAAAAAGATGAATTTTTAAATCAAAAAGGTATACTTTCAATGAAAAAAGTTCCACAAAAGAATTTCTAACCAAGAAAGTTTTTTCTGTCAAGATTGAAAAAAACGCAATCAAAGTTTCGAATTTTCAACTACAAAAGAGGATTTTGTTACAAAACAGTTAAATTTTCAACCCCAAAAATATTCATTTTCATCAAAAAAACATTATTTTTAACCAAACCGCTAAATTTTATTTTTTAAAAATGTTAATATTCCAAACCGAAATGAGGAATTTTATTGAAAATAGTTGAATTTTCAACAACAAAAACTATTTTTCAACCAACCAGTTAAATTTTCATCAATAAAGTTAATTTTTAACAAAATAGTTGAATACTCAACCAAAACAGATTCATTTTCAACCAAAAACGATTAAATGTCTATCAAAAGAGATTATTTTTTAATTGAAACGACGAATTCTCTACAGAACAGTTGAATTGTGAACCAAATAGTTAAAATTTCTAGCGAAATAGATCAATTTTCAACTGAGAAAGGTTTTTTAAGTCAAGAAAGAAACAAAATTTTAATCAAATTGTGGAATTTTTGGCAAGAAAAAACGAATATTCTACAAAACAGTTGAATTCACGACAAAAAAGCTAATTTCCAATTAAATAGTTTAATTTTCAACCTTGGATACATTTTCAATAACAAAAAGCTTTTTTTTCCAAACTAGATCAAATTTTGATCAAACAAGATGACTTTTTAATAAAATAGTTGGATTTTGAACAAAATAATAAAATTATCAACCGGAAAAGTTTACCTCTGAACCATAAATATAATAGTAAATTTTTCATTGTACAAGAATTAATTTTCAACCAAAAATATAACTTTTCTGTCAAAGATGAGTAGAATGTTCCAGAAACTATTAAAATTTTCGAACAAAAAGATGCATTCTCAATGAAAAATGTAATATTTCAACCAAGAGATGAGTTTTTAAATTAAAAAGACGAATTGTCAATTAAAGAGTTTAATTTTCAACCAAGAAAGACTTGTCAGTCCAGAAAGAAGAAAATTCAACCACATTTTTAAATTTTTAAGCGCAAAAGACGAATTTTCGACAAAACACTTTAATTTTCGACCCAAAAATATGAATTTTCAACAAAAAAGTTAATTTCCAAACAAAAATTTGAATTTTCTATCAAAATAGTGAAATTTTAAACCCAAAAAGTTGCATGATTAACGAAGAAAGATGACATTTTTACCAAAAGAGATGAGATTTAAAAGCAAAAATATTTATTTTCTGACAAAAGATTTTTCGACCATGGAAGAAAAAAAATTCAAGAAAATTGTGGAATTCTTAAAGCAGAAATGCAAATTCCCAGGGAAAAAGTTAACTTTTAATCAAATGAACTAAATTTTCAACCAAAGATGAATCTTTAACGAAAAAAATGAATTTTTTGACAAAGTGGTTTAATTTCTTACAGAGTAGATTTTTCAAAAAAAAAAGAGCACTTCTATCAAAGATGAATTTTGAATCTCCAAGTAAGAATTTTGTATCAAAAGAGAAGTATGTCTAAGAAAAAATTTGAGTTTAAAAAAAATGCATTTTCAATTAAAAATGTGATACTTCAACCAAGAGATGAGCTTTCAAATGAAAAAGAAGAGTTTTTAACTAAAGAGTTGAATTTTTAAACAAAAAAGATTATTTAGGTAAGATAGAAGAAAAGTGTCAACCAAATTGTGGAATTTGCAACCCAAAAAAAAACGAATTTTGTACAAAGAAGTGAAATTTCCAACTAAAAAATCTGAATTTTCAACAAAAAGTCCATTTTCAACAAATAATTTGAATTCTCTACAGAATAATGTAATGTTCGACATTGAAAGAGGAATTGTCAATAAAACAGTTGAATTATCTGCCAAAGAAGATTAATTTTCAAAAAATTGTAGCATTTTTAACCAGAAAGATTGAATTTTTTAGCAAATGTGATGAATTTTTTAACAAATTATTTGAATTTTAAAGCCAAAAAGACGATTTTTTTTAAAGAGCAGTGGATATTTCAATCAAAAAAAGTTAATTTTCAACCAAAGTTACATTTTGAGTTAAAAAATAAATTTCAAACAAAAAAAAAATGAATTATTAAAAAAATACTTAAACGCAGTAATATAAAGATACTTTTAGAAATGAAGAATCATTGTTACTTAATTTGATATTACAAAAAAATAGGCACGCTCTTGAAAAAATTCCCTGACTTAAAAAAAAAAAAAAGGAAACTTACGGATAATGATCGATCTCGTCAATGTCTTCTTCACATTCTTGACACTGGAAATTGTTACCAGGAAGGTTGACTCGAATTGGACCAGTGTTCCACTTTTTAATTTCCTTAGTCGCCTCGGCACTGGGACCAATCCTTTCGAATTTCTTCACCTGAGGTCGTTGACGAGTGATCATAATTCCATTTGCACTGGCCTTGTAAGGGACTACCTCTGCAAATATAAATAAAAAATGAGCATCTTTTTCTAAAAAAAATTAGACGTGTCATGAAAATCTCGAAAGTATTTTCGTTTTTCCGCAATGCCGATTGGGCAATTTGACGAACTAGGGAGAAAGGCATATTAGTGTGAGTTTTGAAAAAAATTAGTACTGACCTTCCTCATTCAGCAGCACTGAATTTGTAGTTTTTTTTTTAAATTTAATTTTCTTTGTCAAAAAAGATTATTAATTGCAAATTTACTTTAATTTATTAATAGACTTCTTTAAAATGATTTCTCAAAACTAAAAATGTATAAGCATTCATCATTTTGAGATCTTCGAAGCTTGAAAATGTTGAACTTTTTAAATAATTTATTTAAACTTTTTTAACATTTATGGTACAAAATGAACGTATTTTTCATTTTGCTGATTTAAGATGTAAAAAAGCTCGAATTTGTAATAAAAAAAGCAAAAATTAACCGTTTGTTGTAGGTTAAAAAATTGAAAACGAAAAATTCCATTGATTTCCTTAGATTGTAGTGAATTTAGAAAAAATGCAGGGATTTCAGGAGACTTTGATGAAATTTATAAGCTCTTGAATGAATTGAACAAAATTTAAAATATCTAAAAATGTTCATCGAATTAAACAAATCCAAAAAAATCTATTGATTTCAGTAGAATTAGAGTGAATTTAAAAGAATTCAATCCAAAAAAATAAATTTTTGGCCAAGAAGATTTTTTTTTAACAAAAAAGTTAAATTTTCGACCGAGTAAATGACTTTTAATCAAAGTTAAATTTTCAGGCAAAATAATTAACTTTTAAACAAAATAGTTGAATTTTTCAGCAAATGGTCCAATATTCAACCAAAAAAGATTATATATCAACAAAAACAGTTGTATTTTGAACAAAATAATTGAATTTTGCAACAAAATAGTGGAATTTTCCAAAAAATGACGAATTTTCAAACTCAAAATATTAAACTTAAACCAAAAAAAATTAGTAATTAATTTTTTTTTAATAAATAAAAAAAAATTTTTTTAAAAGTAATTTTCAAATAAATAGTTAAGTTTTCAACTAAAATGATCAATATGAAAGTTTATTTCTTAACAGAAAATGTATTACCTAATTATTATTAAATAAAAAATATTTTTATTTTAAATACAAAAAAAAAGTCTAATTCAATCAAAACAGATGAAATCTCAACGAAAAATGTAATAGTTAATATTTCAACCAAAAACGATTTTAATTCTTAACCAATAACATTTGAATTCAACCAAAAAAATACAAATTTTTAACAAGATAATTAAATTTCTGAAATTGTATACATTTGGCTTGATCAAATAAAATTTTACATCATTTAAATTCCAGAGAATTATAAAGAATTTGAAACAATTCAGGAAATCTACAAAGATTAATGAAAAATTCCAGATGAATCGAAAAAATCAAAAAAATTCACTGATTTCAAAGGAATTGACGTGAACTTAAAAGAATTCAAGAGGTTTGGTAAATTAATACGAATTCAATATAAATTATAAATAATTCAAGTGAATCAACCAAAAATTTTAAAATCTAAAATAATTAAATTAAATAATTAAATTTAATGAATTACAATTTTTTCAGAATTATACCTTTTTTAACAATGTTAAGCTAGAAACATAAATTGAACGATTACTTTTCTTTAATAAACTGAACACTTTTTACATTAAAATTAAAAATTATTTTTATTTTCCTTGAAAAGCTACAAAATTTTATTTCAATTTCTTCAAACATTTACATGTTGTTTTACGATTTTTCAAATTTTAAATTATTTTTGAATTTTTTTTTAGAACTTCTAAACATATTTTAAAATGATTCAAATTTTTCCTGAAATTTTTCCATATAATTTTTGTGTTCAATCCAACCAAATTAAAAACATTTCCTTAAAATCTTCAACATTCATTTTTGATAATTTTGTAAATCTTTCTAAATCTTTTTAAATATTCTCTAAATTTTTTTTTTGAAATCTGCAAAAATTTATATTTTGCTTAATATTAGAACGTGGGCTGTTTGCATCGAAATTTCGGTACGAATAGCCGAATTTTGTCGGTAAACGTAGACATTTCGTTTAAATTATTTGAAGTAATTTTAAATTAATTCAAAACTTCTGAATATCTTCAACTTATTCGAATTTTGTCTAAGAATAATAGGTGTTCAATTGTTGTTTATATATCAAAATTCAACATTTTGAGTTACAGGTTAAATTTTTGTATATAGAACAATTAAAATTGCAACATTCAAATTTTAGCTTTTTTAAAGATCTAATTTATAATTACTGATTTTAAATAAACAGTCAGATATTTCTAAATATAAACTAATTGCTCTTTTTCTTAATTAAAAAATTTCAAACTGAATATTTTAGACTGAAATAATATTTGGAACGTAATAAAAGCACTTAATTATGAATATATTATTTTGAAGTTATTTTAAAACTGAAAAGAATTTATTGAGTTTAATTCGGGTGTTTCTATTTGTTTAATTAAGGCTTTTCAATGGAACCGATTTAATTTTTAACGTTAAAATCTGAAAATTCTAAAATTGTGAACTGATTCCGATTCGTCTTGTAAAATCAATTATTATTCGCGTTTTAAATCTTAAAGTACAATTCAAGTTTAAAAATCATTAATTAATTTATATTCCGAGTTGATCAACTAAAAATGTTTTTTGTCTAAAATGTACGGTTAAAAATTAAAAATCTAAAATGGAACATTTTTAAAGTGAAAAATGCCCGAACAAAAAATAAATTCGCTATTATTTCCCGGTAAAAGAATTGAGCAGGTGTGTGAAAAAAAAAAATAATTTTTGATGTCTTACTTGAACCCGAGACGTAATCGTGAAGATCTTGCTGGTGATTTTTCAATGAGCTCCTCTGATTGAACCAGAGACAACATCTCGTGCACTTATTGCCTCTTCCTTCATCTCTTCTCACAACGTGTCTCTGCATATGCAAGAGGAACGCATGGATGCTGGGCGCGTTAACAACTCCGTCCGTGACAAACTGGACAACCTTTTCAAATAAATTTAAATAATAAATTAAAATTTTAAAAAGCTTCAGACTTCACAGCCCAAAATTCCCTCAAAAAAAAAGGAAATAAGAGAATGACTTCTTTTAAATAAAATTAATGAACAAGTACCATACTCATTTCAATATGAAGCACTTAAGATTTCATGTCGGAATATATTGCATTTTCAACGAAATAGTTCAATTTTCAAACAAAAAATACGAGGGTAGTTCAATAAGTCCTTAGAATGACCAACAGATGGCGCGCGAATCGCTCCAAATCATCTGTTTTCAGTCAGCACCACTCCCGACT
>NC_046658.1:121606109-121612645 GCF_010883055.1 Belonocnema kinseyi
CCTCTGTAAGTGCTTATTTTGAGGAACTTCCGAAAACGCACTTTTCTGAAGGATTAAAAAAACTTGAAAAGCGATTGACCAAATGTATAGAGCTCCAAGGATATTATGTTGAAAAATAAAAAAAAATTTACCCAAAAAAAAATTGTTTCTATACTTCATTCTAAGGAATTATTGAACTACCCTCGTATTTATTTTATACTGTTTTCAAGCTAAATAGTACAATAGTTTCGAAAACAGTTCACGTTTAAGCCCGAAAAGATAAATTTTCAACAAAAAAGCTAATTTGCAACAAAGATTACTTTCAAACCAGCAATGAAATTATAAGCATAAAAAAAAATATTTTGCAACCAAAATATTCCATTTAAAATCAAATATTTTTACTTTTACATAAGCGATGAATTTTTTAAAAAATTGTTTAATTTGTATTTAATTGCTTGAATTTCCAACAAAAAAATATTAAAATTAAACTAAAAACAGTAAATATTTAACGAAATATGTACTTGAATTTTTAAGCCGAAAAAGACGAATAAAAAAGAACATTTGAATGTTCTTGAAAAATATTACTTTATAACAAAATAGTTAAATTTTTAACAAAATAATTAAATTTTTAACAAAATCGTTGAATTTTTAACCAAATAATTGAGCTTTCAAGCAAAAGAGACGAATTTTCAACAAAATAGTTGAATTTTCTTACTAAAATGAAGACTTTTTACGAAAATAGTAGAACTTCCAACAAAATAATTAAAATTGCAGCAAAATAGCATAATTTTCATCCAATTAGACAAATTTTTAAACAAAAAAGATTAAAATTCAACCAGAAAGAGTCAATTTTTAACCAAATATTTTAATCTTTAAAACGAATTTAAAAAAAATTTGTCAAGGAAACAGTAAAATTTTCAACGAAATAATTAAATTTTTATCAAAATAGTTAAATTTTTAAACAAATATTTTATTCTTTCCCATATAAAGATGAATTTTCAAACAAACAGTTGAACTTTCAAGTAAAAAACACCATTTTTCAAACAAAATAGTTAAATTTTCAATAAAATAGTTGAATTTTCAACATGCAAATATAAATCTTCAACCAAATAGACGAATTTTCTATGCAAAAGGACGAATTTTCAAGAAAACCGTTAGATATCGACCAAAAAAGATATGTTTAACAAAAAATAGTTGAATTTTTGACAAACAAATTAAATTTTCAACAAAATAGTTGATGTTTTAACGAAATCCAAAAGTGAAAAAATTTCTATTCCCCCTAAATGAATTTTTAACAAAATGGTTGAATTTCCAACAAAATAATTACATTTTCAACAAAGTAATTTAGTTTTCGACTAAATGAACGAATTTTCAAACAAACAAAATTAAACTTGAACCAAAAACAGTTTTATTTTTAAGAAAATAGTTGAGTTTTCAACGAAATAATCAAATTTCCAACAAAATCGTTGCATTTTTAACCAAACAGTTAGAATTTAAACCAAATGGCCGAATTTTCAACAAAAGAAAAGAAATTTTCAAGAAAAGATATACATTTTTAACTAAAACTATGGCTCTTCAATAAAAAAAGATGAACTCTTAACGGAAAATGTAACAGTTGACACTACAATTGAAAAAGATTTCAAATTAAAATAAATACTATTTAATTCAACCAAAAAATACCATTTCTCAACAAAAAATGTAATATTTGATCTTTCAACCAAGAGATTTCAATTTAAAATAAAAAAAATAAAATAAAACAGTTTAATTCAGCTGAAAAAATTGGAATTTTCAACCCGAAAAGACAAATTTTCATCACTACAGTTGAATATTTCACCCAAAAAGTCGATTTAAAAAATATATATTTAATTTTCAACAAAGGAGAAGGAATTTTCAAGCAAACAGATGAATTTTCAACTAAAATGATGAAGAAAATGATAATTCAAAGAAAAAAGGTTTTAATAAAAAATAAAAAATATAGGAGTTCAACCAAAAAAGATAATTTCTAAAAAAAATGTAATAGTTGATCTTTTAACCAAAATAGAGATTTCTATTTAAAATTTTAAAAAAAAATAGTTGAGTTCAGCTGAAAAAATATGAATTTTCAACTTAAAAAGTCGATTAAAAAAGAATTTAATTTTCAACAAAGAAGATGAATCTTCAACTAATAAAACAAATTTCTAATAAAATGGTTCGAATTTCAACCAGGAAGTAGAATTCTCAACCAAGTAGATTATTTTATACCCAAAAATACGCATTTTCAACCAAATAAATAAGTATTGAACAAAATAGTTCAATTTCAAACTAAAAAAACAATCAATTTTCTACCGAAAATAGAATAGTTCAACTTTTAGTTACAAAATTATTTGTCAACCAAAAGAAAATGAATTTTCAACAAAATAGTTAAATTTTCAACCAATAAAAAGAATTTTCAATAAAGAAATTCAAATTTCCACCAAAAATAGTTGAATTTTCTTATTGGTTTCTATGAATTTAGTTCGCGTGTTAGCAAAAAAAAAACGAGAAGAATGGGAAGCAACCCTAAGTCCATTTTTTAATTCAACACAAGCTTTTAAAAAACTAATTATACAACAAATTGCACAAGGACACTCAAAAAGAATTATGTTTCTTAATGCAATGAATTGCATAATTTGATTTTTTTAAGTTTACGTTGGTTTAAAAAATGGACTTTCAAAAATAACACCGAGACATTAAGTCAGGGGTCTCCACAATCCACAGGTGCAGCGTGACCCAGGATAGCTCGACCTTTTTGAAGATCTACCAATTTTTTTTCGACGGTAAACTGAGATAAAATTTATGACCCCACACAAAAAAATCTCAGTTGGAAGGGCTCGGTTCTGAAAGTTGAACCTGGAGGACCTTTTTTCTGATATAACTTAACGGAACTTGTAACAAAAGGGATTTGGTTTAAAGTATTTAAAATTTTAAATTAACTAATTGCGGATAGTTGTTTCTAAATGAATTTTTGCAACATTAATAATGCAAATCTTTTTTTTTCTTAAATTTTATTATTACAAATTCAAGGCTAATTCAACCGTTCAAAATGGAATTATTAACAAAACTTAACTCTTAAATAAAAATAATTTTCAATTCGAGGCGATTCAAGATTAAAAAATTCCAATTGTGAACTTATAAATTTCTTTATCAAAAATAAATAATCCCAAATAAATTGAAAGCATTCAAATTTTAATATTTTGTTTTTTAATTGAAGAATCTCTAAATATAATTATTTCAGATTAAAATATCGAAAATAAAAAAATTTCAAAACGTTAAAAATATAAATATTTGTAAATTAGAATTATGAAAATTGTATCATTAAAGATTTAAAGCTAATATTATTGCATCCAAAATTAAATTATTCGAAAATTTTAACTCATAAATAAAAATAATTTTCAGTTCAAAGTGATTCAAGTTTTAAAATTGTTAACTGTAAACTAAATTGAATGTTTTAAAGTCAAAGCTGCTGAAATTATAGAATTTTAAATTGTTATTACGATGAAATTTATATAGAAAGAATTTATTGAAAAAATAGCATGAAAAAATAATTAAGTAATAATTGTACTAAAATCACATCAATTGTTGAAATTATTTAGTAGAAAATGTATGTAATTTGTTAAAAACTCGCCCTTTTTGATATAAATTGATCTTAGTTGAAAATTCAACTATTTGGATAAAATTTATGCATTTTGTAGGAAATTTATTCATTTAGTTGAAAGTTGGACTTTTTTCTTTGAAAATAGTGCATTTCGTGTAATTTTTTCGAAATAGTAGAAAAATAGTGTCATTGTTTCAAAAAAGTTAAAAATAGTTTAATAGTGTGGAGAGTCCGAGGCCTGTAGTTAGGAATTCAGTCACTGCTGGAAATTAGTACAAATTTTTCATCATGCAAATTAATAGTATTTCAAATTTCTTAGTTTTAAAGATTTTAATTTATACATAACCTCTGTCAAGTATCTTTTCCGAGTACTTTTAATTGTGATGTATTTATTTTTTGTTTATCTGCTAGATTTGATGATGTTATAAATTAACTAGGTCCACTTAACAATTTTTATAAACTCTTAATATTCAAAAATTGGTGATTATGGACTTAAAAATAGATAGTTTTTAATATCAGGACTATTATTTTTAATAACTTTATTTTATTGGGATATAATTTTTATGTAATTATAATAATTATAAAATTAAGATATATTTTTTATAAACCTAAATCTTAATTTAAAAATAAAATTTTTAATTATTCCTAAACAAATTGATTTTCAGTTAATTTGAATTGTGAGTATAAAACATTAAAATTGCATTAATTATTTCATTTAATATTATTATAGTAACAAAAACTAAACATTGATTATTTTATTTCGTAATTCTCAATTTTACCGTGAAGATTCCAATTTTAGAGCGAAGTTTCCAATTTACTGGGAGGTCTCGAGTTTAAGGGTTCTAAAAATCTAACGGGTTCAAATCAGGTAAGGATTCTGACAGTTCTGGGTCAGAGGAAACTAGGAAAATGACTTTAAAATCTGAGATTTACTCGTGCTTTTTAGTTTTTTTTTTTGTTTTTTGTTACCTTCAAGCAATAAGGGCACTGCAATCCCTCGCCGTTTTCATGCACCTTGTAATAATGATCGATAACGTCCTTGTGACTGGAAGTTCGATAAGCGCAGGTTTCGCATCGGTACGGCATCTCCGAGGGATAATGATTCATCGACAAATGATTAACCAGCAAACTACTATTTCCTGTTCGGCAAAAAAATGCAAAAACTTTCTTCAGTAATAAAATTCCAAAAGACAGACAGAGAATTGTCTCGAAGGCAGGAAACTTAATTTAAGGGTAATAAAATCAAAAAGGAGAAAATAAGAAGAAAATTTTACCGAATTTATGCTCGCAAATGGCACAAACAACCATATCGCTGTCAGAGTGACCAAAAGTGCTGTGCGCTTCCGTGACATGAGTGACCATCTGATGTTGGGACGAGAAAGCACTGCAACAATATCGACAAACTGGCGATTCCGATTGACCAGGGACTTGTCTTGGAACGTGGCTGATCATGTGCTCCATCACTTCGCTGTTGGACCTCATTGTCGCAGGACAGAGAAAACACTGCAATCAATAAGAAAAAGAATCATAAGGAGCCGGCCCGTCCATAAAATCCGGGACCAAATTTTTCTATTTTCAGGGTGGCAATTCCGAGGTCAATTTCAAATTCCCGGTCACGCAAACATTTATTTCCAGTCAAGTCGTTCATTCTAAACACCCTTTAACACAGCAGAGCGAGGAATTGCAAAATTAACGAATTTTAAAACCAATACAGGCTGGCCGTTTTAATCTAAGAAAAAAATGACCGGAAAATGACCGGGAAAGGTCATTTTCCGGCTTTTTCTCGATTCGCAAGTTTTCATATTCAATACAATTTTTTTTTTAAATCGAAAGCTATTCTAAACATTTTTCCATTTAAAGTAATCAAAAATAAACACCAAATTACAGAATTCCAAATGGATCTCTTGAATTTTAAACTTTTTAAACTGAAGTTTAAAAGTTTTTCAATTCAAAAATATATGAATATAAATTTTTTCAAAATTATATCATTTTAAGCAATTTTAAGCTAGAAACATTAATAATTGAACAAATTACATTTTTTAAAATATAATGAACACTTCTTAAATTAAAAGTTTAATTATTTGAATTTTAAATAGTTTAAAAGTCCTTCAAATGCTTTTATTACTTTTAAAATTACTGGACGTTTTCCTATTTTTTTAATTCTTCCAAATTGACAAAAATGTCCTTAAAATCAAAATTAAAAAAAAAAATTAAAATCATTTAAAATTTTCCTAGGAAACATTTTTTATTCTGCTGAAGCCTGTCAAAATTTTTAAAAACCTTCTAAATTTTTTGTTCGAAATCTGCGACAATCTATATTTGCTTTCAAATTGGGTCATGGACTATTTGCACGAAAAAGTCGGTAAGAATAGCCGGATTTTGTCAGTAAATGTAGACACTTCGTTTAAATTATTTTAAATTTTTAATTAATTTAAAATTTTTTCAAAACTTTTAAATATCTCTTCACCTTACTCGAAATTTTTCTAAGAATAATAGTGTTCAGTTGTTATTTAATAAAAAAAATTCATCAATATTTGATGTAGTAACTGATTTTAAGTGAACAATCAGATATTTCTAAATATTAAGTAATTCTTCTTTTTCTTAATTAAAAAATTTCAAAATGCATGGTCTAGAAATGGAATATTTTAGACTTAAATAATATTTGAAATTTAATAGAAGCCTTGGATTATATATATAATTAAAAATTTGTCATAAGGACAACCGCAGGATTTCGCCGGGAGTGGGTGCTAATCTGAAAAATTGCACCCGCTTTCAGCGAAATCGCGGTAAAATTTCAGCCACAACCACGTCTCACAACCGTGAGATAGCTGGTTACAGTCTATAAAGGAATCAATACGACGATCCAGCAAAAGCCTCGTGCACCCTAAGAATACGGAGTGACCCAAGGACAACCGCCTTCTGCATTTTTCCCGCAAGTGTTCTA
>NC_046658.1:121612745-121614051 GCF_010883055.1 Belonocnema kinseyi
TTTCTCGCACGACAGAGCATGCAGCCGTGCCATGTAACCCCGTTCACGGGCCACACTCGCATCGTAGCAGTCTAGCAAGTCGTGATTCAGTTGCTCCGTCCATCCAAAGGTGACGAGATCCCGCCGATCCATCGCATTGAATCCATTTTCATTGGCTCCCCCAGCTCTAGATTGGTCGGCATTGTTGGCCGACCCATTGTCGGGAGCCCTGCGCGTTCTGTTGTTTTGAACCGCACTTACTACAACTATGTTTGGTGTTGTCATTGTTGTTCCCACGAGAAGCTAGGGAAAGGGGTTCGTCCATCCTTGTAGAGCCCCGTATGCAAGGATAAGGCTGCGTACTCTGAGAGGTCGCCCGGTATCCCAGAGTCACCGTTCTAGACTATGACAAAGCCACCGAACGCGTCCTCGGGTTGCGGATAGAGGGTTCCTGTACCAAGGGTTTCTGCTGAATATGGTTACAAGAATAAATAGGCAGTCGCGGACAATTGTCCAGGGGTGGTCCCGAAGGAATTAACCCCCAAGCGGAGGTGTGAAAACCGTGCCGAAAGCTGAATGGCACCTGGGTGAGGTGTCTAGAACGGTGACTCTGGGATACCGGGCGACCTCTCAGAGTACGCAGCCTTATCCTTGCATGCGGAGCTCTACAAGGATGGACGAACCCCTTTCCCTAGCTTCTCGTGGGAGAGCGCAGGGCTCCCGACAATAGGTCGGCCAACAATGCCGACCAATTTAGAGCTGAGAGAGCCAATGAAAATGGATCTCGCAACCTTTGGGTGAACGGAGCGACTGAATCATGACTTGCTAGAGTGCCACGATGCGAGTGTGGCCCCTGAACGGGGTTACATGGCATGTGGTGCGAGAAACACCCGGAGCTATCGCACTTTTCGCAGCAACGTCTGCGAAACCATGCTGAACTACTCCGTAAAAGGGGCTATGTAAGCGGAACGCCCATTCTACCACAGCTAGAACAAGCCGGCAACAGAGAAAGAGAGGCGACACTAAGCCCAACTGCAGGCAGGCATCCAATAGATGAAGAGCGATGCTTTACGACCCGGAGAAACATCAACACCAAGCTTTCTCTCAAGCCTAAAGATCTGGCTGAAATGGATGACGAGCTTCGTGGACATTTTTCCGAAAAATCCGACCTCTGGGCTATCAATTATTGTGTGTATAATGCAGCGAGAGCTTTGGCCGATGCGAAGTAAAACAAAACCAACGGCTGATCATAAGACCAAAAGACGAATGCATCAACTTGCCATAAAGATAGGCTGGGCAAGACAGTACGCGTCCCGAATTCAGTGTG
>NC_046658.1:121614151-121625113 GCF_010883055.1 Belonocnema kinseyi
AGGTCTCCAAAATACGCCTCAGTTTCAGCTATGAGCTCCTCATTTGAGTAAAAACGCTTACCGGTGAGTCATCTCTTCAGGTTAGGGAACAAGTAATAGTCGTTGGGGGTCAGGTCTGGTGAATACGGTGGCTGAGGAACCAATTCGAAGCCGATTTCATGCAATTTTGCTTGTGCAACTAAGTATAAATGAACAGACGCATTGTCGTGATGATAAAGCGGTTTTTTCTTCTTCAAATGCGGTCGTTTTTCGGCGATTTCGATTTTCAATCGGTCCAATAATGATGAATAGTATGCTCCGGTTATGGTTTTACCTTTTTCAAGATAGTCCACGAATATTATGCCATGTGCATCCCAAAATACGGAGGCCATAACCTTTCCGACCCATTGTTGCGTTTTTGGACGCTTCGGAGCACTTCCGCCCGGTGGAACCCACTGTTTTGCCTGTTGCGTTAACTCAGGAGTGTAGTAGTGGATCCTGGTTTCATCCATGGTTATGAATCAGCGCAAAAACTCGGTCAGCTTACGCGAAAATAATGCCAAATTCTGCTGGGAAGTTGTCACACGAATTCGTTTTTGGTCCACTGTGAGCAAACGCGGCACCCATCGCGCGCAGAGCTTCTTTATGTCCAAAACTGGATGCACGATATTGCCCACACGTTCCAATGATATGCCTACAGCATTAGCTACCTCTCTCAACTTCACTTTGGGATCATTCAACATCATATCATGGATTTTTTCGACATTTTCTGGTGTAGGGACCTCTTTTGGGCGCCCAGATTGTTCAGCATCAACAGTGCTCGTACGGCCACAACGAAACTCGGTAAACCACTTATGAATCGTTTCAATCGACGGTGCAGAGTCCGGGTAATACTTATCCAGCTTGGCCTTGGTCTCGGAGATCATTTTCTTGCGAAGTTAGTAGTGTTTGATCAAAACTCGAAGCTCAGATTTTTCCATATTAAAAAAAACTCGGAGGTTAGTCGCTTCTCAGTGCTGTAACTTGCAAATGCGTAAACATAAATGGCTGAAGTTATGACAGGCGTCATTTGAACGATCAAGCTCGACGAAAAGGGTTCACATTAGTGAATACTAATGCCATCTCTTAGAATTTTCAGGTACTTATCAGACTGCCTAGTATCATCTGTCTTTTGGAAATCTTAAAGGTTTATCCGCAAATAGTTGGGTGTATAGAGAGATTGATGCCGCTTTGGAAAACCAGATTTACTATCTCATCTGGAAAAAATCGTGTGACAACTAACAAGGTCACCTTTCAGAGAGGTGTCTTTCAGGGCGACACCATGAGCCCACTCCTCTTTTGCCTTACATTATTGCCACTATCTCTAGCACTTCGCCATTCCGACGGGTACTTGTGCGGCAAAATTAGGGGTGAGCAAAATGCATCAAATCTTATCTATCTCGAGTACTCACTCCTGAAAGCTCGGATTAAGAAAGGACAAGAGAAAAACTTTCGTGAACAGGTCCTCGATAAGACGATGCACGGTATCTTCCACAGAAATGTGAAGGATCAGTCAATGTCTTGTGAGCTAATGTTTGCTTTCCTTAAATCGCCCGGATTGAAGTCTGGTACGGAGGGTTTCATTTTTGCATGCCAAGACGGTGTCATTTCCATCTTAACATACCGTCGCCACATTTTGAGCCAAGACATTCCCGATGATAGCTGCAGGGCGTACCATGCACACCCCGAGCATTTAGCTCACATACTATCTAGTTGTCTAACTCACGCGGGAACGACCTACATTCAAAGGCACAATGCGGCACTAAGAGTGCTTTATTACCATCTCTGTCACTCCTACGGCATTCACCTTAATAACGCTCCTCTAAATGCTCCTAGGGAAAGTGAGCCAATTGTCGAGAATGGGAAGTGCCGCATATACTGGAACTTTATATTCTCGACAATTGTTTCTGTTGCTCACTCGAAGCCTGACATGGTTCTTCTTGACTTCGAGAAGCGAACCATGTTCGTTATCGAATTTTCAGCTCCAGCTGACAAAAACATCATAACCAAGAAGAATGAAAAGAAAGAGAGGTATCGAGACCTTATAAGGGAGTAGCAACGATTGTACCCGGAATATTCTTTTAAATTGATCGTCCTTATCATCGGCGCTCTTG
Organism: Belonocnema kinseyi; assembly: GCF_010883055.1. Classification (NCBI taxonomy): domain Eukaryota; kingdom Metazoa; phylum Arthropoda; class Insecta; order Hymenoptera; family Cynipidae; genus Belonocnema; species Belonocnema kinseyi. Next base: position 121,616,284 of record NC_046658.1, read on the forward strand.
GAGGTGCCAAGCTTTCACTTACTAATGGCCTAAAAAGCATCCCTGCGTGTCAACAATATGCTAGAACACTTGCGGGAAAAATGCAGAAGGCGGTTGTCCTTGGGTCGCTCCGTGTTCTTTGGGTGCACGAGGCTTTTGCTGGATCGTCGTATTGATTCCTTTGCAGACTGTAACGACCTATCTCACGGTCGTGAAACGTGGTTGTGGCTGAAATTTTACCGCGATTTCGCTGGAAGCGGGTGCAATTTTCCAGATTAGCACCCGCTCCCGGCGAAATCCTGCGGTTGTCCTTATGACAATTTTTATTTGGAAGTCATTTTTAAATTGAAAATAGTTTCCACAAATTCAATCGCGCGTTTACATTTGTTTCATTAATAAGTCTTTCCAATTAAAATACTTTAATTTTTAACGTTAAAATCTAGAAATTCTAAAATTGTGAACTCGTTCTGAATCGTCTTGCGTAATAAATTATTATTCACTTTTCAATCCTGAAAGTGCAGTTCAATTTGAAAAATCAATTATTAATTTTTATTGACAGTTGATCCACTAAAAACATTTTTTATCAAAATCGTGCATTATCCAAAACTGTATTTTAGAATTCTTTAAATTGAAATGTACGCAAAAAAAATAAAAATCTAAAATGGAAAATCTTCAAAATGAAAGATTTTCGAATTACGCATTTTAAACTGAATGATGTCATAATTGAAAAACATCACAATTTAACTGAATATTCAAAAAACGATCAAAAAATAAATTCACTGTCATTTCCCCGTTTTTCCTGGTCTCATAAAATTCCCGGTCCAGCGGCCACCCTGTAAAGGTAACATTTTCATATTTTTCGCTGAACGCAACAAATTATTTTATTTCATGTCGTCCATTCTAAAGAACCCTTTAACACAAAATGTTTGCAAAATAAATGAATTTTGAAACCAATTTTTAAATTTTCCACTAAAACATATCAATTTATAACAAAAAATTTATATTTCCACTTTTAGTTGAAAAATTAATTTAGAAAATAACGGATTGGTGAATTTTCGTCTAAAATGATGAATTTTTTACTAGAATAGTTGAATTTTAAACTAGAAAGATCAATTTTCAACCCAAACAATGAATCTTCAACTGAAATAGTTTAGTTTTCAAACAAAATAAATTATTATTAAAAAAGATCAATTGTTAATCGAAACTTAAATAATTAAATTTTAAATTCAAAAAATTAATTTTTTAACAAAACAGATGAGTTTTAGACTGAAATTATGGAACACTTAATTGGAATACGTTAAATTTTGAAAAAAAAAAAATTACTTTACACACACAAAAAGTAACTTTCAACAGAAAAGAAAAAAACTAACTTTAAAAAAAAATAGTTACATTTTCAAACAAAGTGATGAATTTTCAACTAAAATTTTAAATGTTTAAGTAGAATAATATAATATTATAAACTAGAATAATTGAATTTCTGACCAAAAAGATGAAGTTTCAACTAAACAGATTAATTTCTGTCAAAAAGATGAACTTTCATCTAAAAAAGATAATTTTTCAAACAAAACAAAAAATTTTAAATTTTATATTAAATGAGACAAATCTACATACAAATTGTTAAATTTTGAACTAGAAAAATTAACTTTCAACTGGAATAGCTGAATTTCATCCCTACCAAAAAAGATTAATTTTCTACAAAGAAAAGGCCAATTTTTAACATAGTACATACATTTGCAATTTCTAGGAAAAAACATCAATTTTCAAACAAAAATAGAATGGTTAAAATTATGGTTAAAAATGTAAATTCTTCGCAAAAAAAAGCGGATTCTCAGCAAAACAGTTACATTTTCTACTGGAACAGTTGATTTTTTAGTTAAAAAAATTTAATTTCAACAAAGTAGTTACAATTTTAACCAGAGATGAATTTTCTAATAAATTTATGAATCTTCAACCAAAAAATAAGTTTTTAAAAAAGTAGTTTAACTTTCAACTAAGTAGTTAAATTTTTGACCCAAAAAAGATTACTTTTTAATAAAATAGCTGAACTTTTACCAATTATTTCAATTTTCAACCAAACAGTAGAACCCTTAACCAAACTAAATAAATATCAATATGGGATATTATAATAATGATTAATACATTAATAAATACAAAAAATATCAATTTTCAACTAAAAATAAAATGGTTAAAATTTCTGTTAAAAATTTAAATTCTTCGCAAAAAAACCGAATTCTCAGCAAAATAGTTATACTTTCTACTGGAACAGTTTAACTTTCAACCAAGCAGTTGAATTTTTGACCAAAAAAAGATTACTTTTCAATAAAATAGCTGAACATTTACCATATTATTTAAATTTTCAACCAAACAGAACTTTTGACCAAACTAAATAAATTCTTAACCCAAAATATAAAAGTAGACTCATCAACCAAACTTGATTTTTAACATAATATGTGGATTTTCAACGAAATAGTTAAATTTTCAATTAAAACAGACAAATTTACATCCAAATTGTTAAATTTTGTACTAGAAAAATTAACTTGCAACAAAACAGATAAGTTTTCAACTAAAATGATGATTTTTCAACTTGAATAGCTGAATTTTATACCTACTAAAAAGATGAATTTTCAACCTTAAAGATTAATTTTCTACAAAAAAGGCGAATTTTTAACATGGTACATACATTTTCAAACAAATAGTTTCATTTCTAAGAAAAAATATCATTTTTTAACCAAAAATAGAATGGTTAAAATTTCGGTTAAAAATTTAAATTCTTCGCAAAAAAAAAAACGGATTCTCAGCAAAATATTTACATTTTCTACTGGAACAGTTAAATTTTTAGTTTAGAAAATTTATTTTCAACAAAGTACTTACATTTTTAACCAGAGATGCATTTCCAATTAAATTTATGATTCTTCAACTAAAAAAATGTATTTTTAATAAAATAGCTGAACTTTTAACCAAACTAAATAAATTCTGAATCAAAAATACAATATTTAAGAGAGAGAAAAAACCGAGAAAAAGGGTAAGTTTCTTGAAAATAATGAAAAAAGAATTCTCTAAAAAAAAGGGGGGGGGGGGGGGGGGGGTAGGGGAAAACTTTGTACAAATTTATCATTAGAAACGCATTTCAGAATTTTTTAATTCAAGAACTAAGAATTAATTTCTCCTGCAACTGACCTTGAACAAAAACGCATTCTTGTGCTCCTTTGGCGAGTGACCCTTGCCCTCCATTGTCGCATAATAAAATTCCTGTAGCTGCACTTTTTCACCGATTTTATTCTCTTTATCAAACGCCGAGAAATCTGGTGTACGTCGTTTGATTTCCGGCTCAGGACTTCTCGTTTGCCAGACTCTCTTCCTGTTTCGTTTGTTGACCTGCGATAAATTTTTGGAAACATCTTGTCGTGAGTGAACCTCGTGAACACTAGGTTCTTTCGGAATTGATACCATTGGAGCAAGAGGCGGAGGATTCGAGGTCGTGTACGACCAATCGTGGAAGGGATTTGCTGAAATTTTTGTGATCCGCTCCAGAAGATTCTCAGCTGTGAGTACATTAAAAATGCAACAATTTAGTAACAATACAAGATTGATCATAATAATGATAAAAAAAAGTCAATTAATATGTTTAATTTTGAAAGCTTTGACCAATTAATTATATTAGAAGATATTCTCAAATATATTAGCATTATCGATTAATTAATAATACTGAAAACATAATTTCATCAATTCTTAAATTTGTTTTTCAAAATTTACGAATTTGTATAATAATTCAAACAAATTTGTGTTTTAGAATCTTTTATTTAAAATGCAGATAAAATTAATGTGGGTACTACAATAAATTCAATTAAAACTTACTCATATTTCTGACTTTTCAATTAAAAATGCATTTTCAACAAGAAACATAGAATTTTAAGCAAATAGTTTAATTTTCAACTAAAAGGATTAATTTTCTAGCCAAAAAGACGGTTTTTCACCAAACACATGAATTTAGAAACAAAATAGTTGAGTTTCCAACTAAAAAAAAAATTTAACCAAATATGGGAATTTTTTAACTACGAAAGACAAAAAAAACAGAGGAATTTTCAATGATGAATTTTCAACTGAAATGATGAATGATTAAATTGAATAGATGGATTTTAAACCAAAAGGATTAATTTTTAACAAAAATTGTTTAACTTTCAACCAAGTCATTTTATTTTTGACCAAACAGATAATTTTTGTAACTAAAATCATAAATCTTTGACTGGCATAGTTACATTAAAAAAAAATGATGAATTTTTAAATTAAATGGTGAATCTTGAACAGGCATAGTTCAATTTTAAACAAAAAGGATGAATTTTCAGCCGAAAAGATTAATTTTGTCAAAAAATACGATTTTTCAACAAGATATTAATATTCAATTAAAATGGATCTTCGAGCAAAAAAATTAACTTGAAAAAAGAGTTCATCTTTCAATCAAGAAATTAAATTTTCATCTTCAAAAACATAAATTCTAAAGAAAATAATGTATTTATATTTCAACCAATACATATTTTAATTTTTAATCAAAAAACGGTTGAATTAAACCAAAAAATACGACTTTTTAAGATGAGTTGAATTTTAAACTGAGAAAGATTTTTCAATAAAGAGAGAGAAACAATTGAAAAAACAAACTGTTAAATTTTAAAAAAAAAAGGTGAATTTTCTATCAACAATATTCATTTTCTACCAAAAAGAATGAATTTTTAACAAAATACATTAATTTTCAATCAAAAGCGATCAATGTTCAACCAAAAGTAGAATAGTTCAATTTTCAGTTTAAAAAATTAATTTAAAACGAATTTTGAACCAAATAGATAAATACAATAATATAAAGCTACTTTTACAAATGAAGAACCATCGCTATTAGATTTTATAATCCAATTGAAAAAAAATCACGCTCTCAAAACATTTTCCTGACTTAAAAAAAATTCCCTGACATTTCCAGGGTTTTCCAGGCACATAAAAAATTCCAGGTTTCCCAGGCAGGGTAAAAACTCTATTTTAAAAATTTCCTCATTTTTTCTTCATCAATTTTTTAATTTACCTGACCATTAATATTCAAAGACCAGCATTTTCGTCTTGTAACATTTTTAAGATGGAATCTTTTATAAACGGTATAATGCAATTTCCGATTTGAATTTAAAATTTTCAAATTCATTTATTTCAACCAAAAAGTATGACTTTTCTACCACAAAAGATGTCTTTTCGATCCAAATTGTCGAATTTTCAAAAAAAAATAAAATAAAATAAAATTCAACCAAAAGCAGTTGCATTTTCAACAAAATAATTGCATTTTTTAGAAGGTCAGATTTTCAAAAACAACGAAAAAGATCAATTTTCAATCCAAGAGGACAAGAGTTTAACATAGCTGTTCACTTTACAACAACCAAATATTATTTTTTAACAAAATAGTTTAAATTTAACCCAGTAGTTGAATTATCAAGCCAAAAATACGAATTTTTTAGAAGATAGTTGAATTTTATTTCCTAAAAGTTACATTTCAAAAAAATATTTGAATTTTTAACTAAATTGTTGAATTTTCAACCTAAAAAGATGATTTCTCATTAAAAAAAATATAATAGCTGATATCTCAACTAAAAAAGATAAAATTTCTACGAGAAGCGATGAATTTTCAACGAAAATTTTGAATTTTATACCTAAAAAGACGAATTTTCAACAAATAAGATTTTTCATTTAAGAGAGAGAAGTTAATCCAAATTGTTGAATTTGTAAGTCAAAATGCGAATTTTCTGTAAAACCGTTGGATTTTCAATAAAAAATATTAATTCCCAACAAAATAGTTAAAACTTTTGGCTGAATATTTGATTCTTCAACCTTCTAAATTGAAATTTTCAACCAAATAGTTTAATTTTTAAGCCAAAAATACGATTTTTTAGAAGATATTTGCATTTTCAACCTAAAAGATGAATTCTGAACAAAAAATGTAATAGTTGGTATTTCAAGAAAAAAACATACAATTTCTTAAAAAAGAAATAAGTTTTAAAACAAACAAGAAATCATTTTTAACCAAGAGGATTAATTTTCTACCAAACATGAAATAGTTAAATTTGCAGTACCAAATTAATTTTCAACCAAAAACTTAACTTTTGAAGCCAAAAGATAAATTTTCTATAAAACTGTTGGATTTTCAAACCATAAATATAAGTTTGAAAGCAAACAAAAATAATTTTGAACGAGACAGTCTCATTTTTAAAAAAAAAATGAAATGATTTTAACGAAAATTATGAATTTGAAAACCAACTAAAAAGATAAATTTTCTATAAGTAAAAGATTTTTAGGCCCCGAGAATAAAATTTCATCCCAATTATTGAATTTTCAAAGCAAAAGAAGAGTTCATTGTAAAACAGTAGAATTTTCAACAAAACAGTTGCATTTTTAAACAAAAAGGGGGAAACTTTCGATTAAGAAGATTAGTCTTCTATAAAAAAATACGTATTTTCTACAAAAAATTAAATTTTTAAAGAAAGAGATGAATTTTTAACCAAAGAGATGAATTTTTAATCAATGTGTTGAATCTTCAAAAGAAAAAAAAAATTTTTAAGCAAGTGGTTCAACCTTTAAAGAAGCAGTTTAATTTAAAACAAAAAACGATGAATTTTGAAAAAATAATGCAAAAGCAGGTATACTAATATAATGTAATTTAAAATAAATAAAAAAAAAAGAGTTGTTTCAGTCAAAGAAGATTAACTTTCAACCAAACAATTGTATTTTTATCGAAAAAAGATTAAATTTCAACTAAGGCGGATGAATTTGTAAAATATAAAGACGAATTCTCGAGAGAAAAAAATGTGTCTTTCAACCAACAATGATTTCAGTCGAATTTTCAACAACAAAAAAAAGATTTTTTAACGTCAAGTTAATATTTTACTAAAATAATTGAATTTTCAACCCAAAAAAGCCTATTCAAAGAAATAATATTTCAAACTAAAAAACAATTGCTATATTATATCAGGGTTGCCACAACCCTTCATTTTTAATATTCCATAATTTTTTCATGATCAATTATTTATTATCCCCGGCCAATACTATTCAAAAATTAGAATATTAATCATGTGAAAATGTTTAACATAAAACCTTTGATAAACGGTATTAAAAAATTTCAAGTTAAAACTAAAAAAATGTTTATTGAACTTCCTCGCCTTTTCAGTTTTTTTTTTTTTTTTTTTTTTCAAAATCTCTGGCTTTTACCTGACCCATAAAATTCCCTGAATTTTTCCTGAGAATTATCCCCAATCTTTATTAATATAATTCCCAGATAATAAACTTACACGTGTCCAATTTCGTCTGTTCAGCAATATGAATGATAATGTTGTTGAATGCCTTTGCAGCAGTCGAGCCAAACATTTCCCTCCACACCAATTCGTCCAGGAACTGTTGAATCATCTGCCTACTGAGCAAACTCAGCGTATTTTGAAACATTCTCGGCACTATTTTCCTCAAATACTCCATAATATGATAATTACTTGTGACATTTCGGGGCGTTTGTTCACTGAACGCCGACTGGGTTACATTAGTGAAACCCATTTCTTGCAGGGTGCTCTTATCAACCGTAAAATCGGTCAAAATTTTGGAATCCTTGTGAACCCAGTCCTTCAAAGGACTCAGTATATTGTTGAAGCGTCGCTTGTATGATCTCTCGCCCTCAATGACTGGCTCGCAGGCTCGCAGCCTCAATTCCGACGAGTCCGGATCCAAAACACCCAGAACCTCAACCTTCACCTGGCGCAAGTTTCCATCCTGGGAAGTAGTTCCCAGACTGATGACGCCCACTTGAATCATGGAATTTTTTCCACCCATCATTCTACTCTTGTCCCAGACAGCAGCCGTGCAGATGCTTCGGAGATTCGTGTAGAAATTCTTCACGTAGACGTTGGAGACTTTCACCCAGGAGACGACGTTCTGAATGTTCGTTTGACATGCCCAGTGGTAAATTAATTTTAGAAGAACGGTGGGAGTGTGTGGCGCGCCTTGGAAAATTGAACCAGAGAACACGGAAACAAATCGATCCGGACAGCATGAGGAGATCCAGACGTAACCGCCGGAATACGGGAAAGTACCGGTGTCGCTGTACATACCGAGTTCCAGTTTCACCTTCTGATAATTTGTACTATGCTGCATACAATACTGTTCCGATCTGACGAGACCTTGTTGAATTAGCCACTCTGCAAACTTTGTTGCCGAGTACATCAATACACTTTTCACTTGGAGATCTGCAAAACAAAAATCGAATCATTCGTAAATTTTTGTCAAAATAAATGGCGATTCGGCGAACAATTCTAAATTCAGGGTGATCCGTTTTAATTGAAGAAAAAAATCCCCGGTCATTTCCCGGTTCGTAAACATTTTTCCCGGTCACTAAAATTAAAAAATCGAACTGCAATCAAAATATTTTTTCACTTAAAGTGATAAAAAAATAAAACAACAAATTAAAGCATTGAAAGTGAAACTCTTGAATTTTTAACTTTTAAAATTGAAGTTTAAAAGTTTTTCAATTAAAAATGTTGCATTCAAATCAGAATTTTTAACATTCATAAATCAGAGTTCAAAAATGTAGATTAAATGTAGATTAAAATGTAGATTAAATTTAAATGTAAATTAGTTTAAATAACTAATATATCTTGTAAATTTACAAAGCAAAATAGAAAACAGTCATCGGATAGAGATTCTTAGTTGACTCCGTACACAAATTTACTTCTAGAAAAACGGGCAAACTCTTAATTTTGTAATTAAAATTGTCTAAATAATCAATAATTCTTGTAAATTTGTAAAGCAATATAGAAAATAGTCATCGAATAGACATTCTTAGTTG
>NC_046658.1:121625213-121643427 GCF_010883055.1 Belonocnema kinseyi
TCACTCGTTGAAAAAAGTCAAACTCTTAATTTTGTAATTAAAATTGTCTAAATAATCAATAATTCTTGTAAATTTGTAAAGCAATATAGAAAATAGTCATCGGATAGACATTCTTAGTTGACTCCGTAAACGAATTGACCTATAGGAAAAAGGCCAAACTCTAAATTTTTAAATTAAAATTGTTTAATTAATTAAAAGTTCTTGCAAATCTGCAAAGCAATATAGAAAAAAGTCATCGGATAGACATTCTTAGTTCACACTGTGAACAAAGTGACTTGTAGAAAAAAGGTCCAACACTTAATTTTTCAATTAAAATTGTTAAAATAAGAATAGTTCTTGTGAATGTACAAAGCAACATAGAAAGAGTTAGTTAACTCCGTAAACAAATTTACTCGTTGAAAAAAGTCAAACTCTTAATTTTTAAATTAAAATTGTTTAAATAATTAATAGTTCTTGTAAATTTGCAAGCAACATACAACAAAGTTATCGGATACACTTTCTTAGTTGACTCCGTAAACAAATTGACTCGCAGAAAAAAGGGCAAACTCTTAATTTTTAAATAAAAACTGTTTGAATAATTATTAGTTCTTTTGTAAAGCAACATAGAAAAGAGCAAGTTGACTCCGTAAACAAATTTACTCGTTGAAAAAAGTCAAACTCTTAATTTTTAAATTATAATTGTTTAAATAATTAATAGTTCTTGTACATTTACAACGGAACTTAATAAATTAAACGTATTCTTTAAAGAAGAGCCATTTATGAAAATTGTTTAAATAATTACAATGTTTGAAGATTAAATCAATGCTAAAAGCCATAAATGAGCTCCACTCGAATTCGGCACGATAGCTGAAATTTTATCGCTAGGAATGTTTACATCTCATAATGCAAGCAGATTCTATGGGAAGGTGAGACCAACTTTCAACTATAGAATAATGGACTAGTTGAATTTCGAAAAAAGGTAATTTTTTAAAATAAAATGATGAATCTTTGAATTTTCAATAAAATACATCAATTTTGAATTAAAATTTAAATAATTGAATTTTTAGATAGAAAAATAAACTTCAACAAAAGAGACAATATTTCAACTAAAGTGATGAAATATTCAATTGGAATAGTTACATTTTCAGTTATCAAAAATGCACTAAAAAGGATGAATTATTAATTAAAGTGATGAATATTTAATTATAATCATTAAACTTTCAACAAAAAGACGAATTTTCAACTAAAAAAGATAATTTTTCAACCAAAATGATTAATTTCTAACAAAAAAAAAAGACGAATTTTCAATTAAAAAAGATAATTTTTCAATCAAAACTTAAATACATAATTTGATTTGATTTGACAAAAAACAATAAACATCAAACTATTTAATAAATGTTTGCCGGTTAAAACCATAGCATGAAAAAATATAAAACATTCGAATATTGGAAAAAAATCAATCTTACAAGTACAAGGAAAGTCGCTGGCAATCAACTTGTTCAACAAAAAAGAATTTTAATTTTTAATCAAAAACAGTTGAATTCAACAAAAAAAATTTTTCAACTGTGTTGAATTTTCAGCTAAGGAAGAAATTTACAGTCAAGAAAGAGAAAAAATTGCAAATAATAACAAATTTTCAAAAAAATAATGAAATAAGTAATATTGAAATTAAGGGATCATTCACAAATTACGTAACACATTCTTCTTTTGCTTAAATAAAGATGAGAGTATAATTTCCGTGGAGTGAACAGTGATACAGCGATATAGAAAAAATAAAAACGCTTTACGTAATTTGTGAATGATCCCTAATCAGAAAATTAGACACGCTCTCAAAAAAATTCCACATTTCCAGATTTTTCCAGGTATATAGAAGTTTCCTGAAAATGTGATGGACTATAGTTGAATTTTGAAAAAAAAGGTCATTTTTAAAAATAAAATTATGAATCTTTGAATTTTCAACTAAGAAGATGAATTTTGAACTAAAAATCGAACAATTACCTAAGTCTTGTCTTTCCTTTTGTGCAAACTGCGGCGTGACATTTTTCGTGCAAAGATTGGGTCTTGCGACGACAACCAGCGATGGGAAAGTTCGTCCTCCATTTATCTTGTTGAAAGTTATTTCTCTACCATCGGGCAAATGCTTCTTGGACTCATCAATGTGCTCGCCAACTGAAAAATAGAAAAACAGAACAATTCGATTTATTGTATATTAAAAAAAAAAAAAAAAAACGTTCCTGTAAGTTTGGCCAAACTGATTCAGGTAGCAGTTTTAAACTTACTTGTCTTTTCGTAAAAATCTTCAAGGGTTGGCAAAATATGTAAAATATGCAAATGAATTTATGATCTTGAGATCAGAGTTAATCAGAAAATTACTCATTTTTGTACGCATTATGAAATTCTTACAAAAATGATCCTGACTCAATTCATCTTTATTTAATAATTTTTTTTATTTATTTATTTGAGATTTATTTTTACCTGCATGTTTGCTACCAACTGCGATTCCGCCAATGCTCGTATCTTCTGTTGGTCTCGTCGGATGCTGGGCGAGCTGTGTTGGCTGTTTGTTGACGGTCTTTATTCTGAGATTTTGGACACCATGAGGAGTCGTTGTCGCTTCAAAAGATGACAAAGACAAAAATACAATTATAATATTCATTAAACAGGGTGGCCGGTAAAACCAGCTTTTTAATCTTGTAACATTTTTCACACAGAATCTTTCATATAAACGGAATAAAACAAGTTTAGATTAAAGTTTAAAACTACAGATTTTTACTTCAAACAAAAAATATGTCTCTTCGACCATAAAACATCACTTTTCAATCCAAAAGGATAAATTTTTAACAAAGCAGTTGAATTTTCAAACAAAGAGATTATTTTTTTTTTTTAAACACATAGTTGCAGCTCTGACCAAATATAGTTGAATTTTCAAGCACAACAGCCGAATGTTTTAGAAGACAGTTGACTTTTAAAACAAAAACAAAACCAAAATTTGGTTAACAAAATAGTTTAACTTTAAAGCAAAATATACAAACTTTCAGCAAAACAGTTAAACTTTGAACTAAATGGTCAAATTTTTGATAAAAAAGATTAAACTTTAACCCAACATTGTTTTACTTACAACCAAACAATTAAACTTTCAAGTCAAAATGACGAATTTTTTTAGAAGGCAGTTCAATTATCAAGAAAAAGAGATGAAATTAAAAACAAAAAAAAACTGAATTTTCAACTTAGTAGATTAATTTTCTACAAAAAAAGACAAATTTTCAACAAATTACATGAATTTTAAAAACAAATAATTGAATTTTCCATACAAAAAATAATGTTTGAAAAAAAACTGATCTTCTACAAACAATAGTCAAATTTTCAAACAGAGAGATGAATTTCAAACTAAAATCATTTTTTTTTCAAACAAATTATTTTTAACCTAATAGTTGATTTTTTTATCCAAGAAAGGAAAAAAGTTAATCCCAATTGTTGAAATTTTAAGTCAAAAGAAATTTTATTGAATTTTTAAACTAAGAAGATTGCATTTGTACCAAAAACTTCGAGTTATATGTAGTTAAAACATTTAACCAAAGAGATAAATTATTAGCTAAAATCACGAATATTCTACAAAAAAAATGGTTTTTTTTTTAACGAACTGGTTCAACCTTTAACAAAGTAGTTGAATTTTTTACCAACATTTTTTGTATTTTAAATTTGAAAAATTGGATTCAACCAATAAATACAGATTTTGAACAAAATAGTTGAATCCACTGCCAAATAAGATAAATTTTCGTCCAAACAATTGCATTTTTATAAAAAAATAAATAAAATTGCTATTAAAACAGACGTAGATTTTAATAATAAAGTCGAATCTTTAACCAAGACAGATTTCAGTCGAATTTTCCATACCAAAATATGAATTCTCAACAAAAGATGTCAATTTTCTACCAAAAAAAGTAAAAATTTACAGGAGGAAGCAACCGAACAGAAGTAAAAATAAAAATATAAGACAAACAAATTACTGATATTCAAATACCAAAATCTTAATCTTGTAACATTTTTAACATCGAATATTTTGTAAACGGAATAGAACAATTTCAAATTATTATTGACATTTTTTAAACTTGTTATCCTTGAATTTCCTGGACTTCTGCAAGATTTAAAAAAAAACCCTGATTTTTTCTAACTAATCAAATTCCCTATCTTTTCCCGAATTTTTCCTGAAATTACCTAAATTCAAATAATTATGTAACTTACTGGGTGTAACAACATGAGTCGAGACAGCTGGTCTCACTCGAGCTCTCTGTTGAGGTGGTAGTGGCTATAAAAATAAATCAATCATTATTATTTCAAAGAATATTAACATTTCTCAAGACTAAAGCAGGATGTCTACTCAAATCCTCGAAAAAAAATCCTTGATAATTCCTGGTTTTTGGTATCTCCAGTTTTCTCTAGGTATAATTTTTCATAGTCAAGATCCATTTTAATATTTCGCAATTTTTTTAAACAATCGACGCGGAGGATGTATAAAGTTTCGCGAGTTTATTATAAATAATGATTTTTTTAGTTTCTAGCGATTCTTATATATATATTATATTATATATATAATAATCCAAAACATTTTTTATTTTATCTTCTCATACTTAAAAGTCAATGTAGATTTAGGCAAAATTTATGTCTTTTGCATTTTCAAACAAATAGGTTTTTTTTTATCAAAAAGACGATTTTTTCAACTAAATAAATAAACTCTCATCCAAATTTTGAATAATCAAACTAAAAACGATGAATCTTTTATAAAAGAGTTTAATTTTCAACTGAGTAGTTTTATTTTTAAATCAAATGGTGAATATTTAATTAGAAAACTTTAATTTTCAAAAGGATCAATTTTCAACAAAAAATGGACAGTTGAACTTTCAACTAAAAAAAAGCATTTTCAACGAAAAATGAAAGTATGGAATAGTAAAATTTTAAACAAAAAGGATGAATTTTTAACTGGAATAATCAATCTTTATCTGACATAGTTTAACTTACAACATATAAGATGAATTTTCAAAGAAGATTTATTTTCTACAAAAAAATCCGATTTTACAACAAAATAAATAAACTCTCCTCCAAATTTTGAATAATCAAACTAAAAAAGATGAATCTTTGATAAAAGAATTTAACTTTCAACTGAGTAGTTTAATTTTTATATAAAATGGCGAATATTTATTTAGAATACTTCAATTTTCAACTAAAAAGATCAATTTTCAAAAAAAAAATGGATAGTTCAACTTTTAACTAAAAAAAAAACATTTCCAATCAAAAATGGAAGTATGGAATAGTGGAATTTTAAACAAAAAAGATGGATTTTTAAATGAAATTATCAATCTTTAACTGAAAAGATGATATTTCAAAGAAGATTCATTTTCTACAAAAAAGACGATTTTTTAACAAAATACACGAATTTAAAAAAAACTTGAATTTTAATCTAAAAAAGATCAATTTTCAACTAAAAAAACCACATTTGAACCCCAAACTAATTAATTTCCAAATAAAGTGATGAATTTTCAACAGGAATAGTGGAATTTTAAACTAAAAAGACGATTTTTAACAAAAATATCAATCTTTAGCTAAAATAGTTGAATTTACAACAAAGAAGACGAATTTTCAAAGAAGATTTATTTTCCACTAAAAAATACGATTTTGAAGGAATTAAAAAAAGTTGAATTAACCAAGAAAAAAGGACAAATTTTCAAATAGATAAATTAAATTTGAAACAAACAAATAAAAATTAATTTTCAACCAAGAAGATTAATTTCTACCAAAAAATATGAATTTTCGACTAAAAAATATAATTTACCAACAAAAAATTGAATAGTTTTAGCTACAAAATTAATATTCAACCAAAGAGATGAATTTAAACAGAAATGATGAAATAATCAATTGGAATACCTTTTGAAAGTTTGAAAAGGTCATTTTCAACAAAATAGTTCAAGTTAAATTCTCAGGAACAAAAAAAATTAATTTCCAGCCAATTAAAACACGAATTTTCAATAAAAATTATGAATCTTCAACCAAAAAATAGGTTTTATCCAGAGTTTAACTTTCAACCAAATAAATTATATTTTCATTCCAAAAAGGATGAATTCTGAACCAAAAAAAGAGTTTCAACCAAAAAATATTTTAATGTTTGATCAAAAATATATTTGAACTAAACCAACAAAGGTGACTTTTCAGGATGAGTTAAATTTTCTACTAAGAAAGATTTTTTAGCCAACTTTCAACAAAAAATATATAAATGTTGAACTAGATACTTGAATTTAAAACTAAAAAGTTAAAATTTTTAATCAAACAAAGAATAGTTAAACATTCAGTTGAAAACAAAGAAATTAATTTAAAACTAACAACAACAAAAAACGAATTTTCAACATAATAGTTCAATACGGTATTATAAAGCTACTTTTACAAATGAAGGATGCATGTTATTCAACTTTATATTGCAATAAAATAAAATTAGCACTCTCGAAAAATTCTCTGAATAAAAAAAAATTCCGTGACATATCCAGGTATATAAATAAATCTAAAGTATGAACGCCTACCTCTTCTATTATGTCAGGTGTTTTTGCCGGCATCACCTTCGTCCTTTGGCGGGCAGCAACTCTTGGGTTAGGAGGTTTGTACTGAGAATAAATTAAAAAAAAATTTTTTAATTGAAACCTTAGTAAATAAAGCATAATACCAGTACTAGAAGTGAATTATTATTTATATAAAGTCACCCACCGTTTCAGTTTGCGGCTGCGAGGTAGCGGTTGCAATAGGAGTGGTTGTTCCCGGCGTAGATCCTGTAATTGAACTATTGGTTTAGTAATCGATCCGCATTTTACTTGCAAATAATATTTAGCCTTAGAAAAAATGTTCTGGATGTAAAATTACACACTTCAGGCCTAAAAGACCTCAATGATGCAGAGATTTTGGATTTTCAACCTTCAAAGATAAATTTTCAACAAAATATTTGAATTTTCAAGCCCAAAAGACGGGTATTTTATAAGATAGTTGAATTTTCAAATCGAAAAGTTGAATTATCAATAAATAGATGAATTCTCGACACGAAATTTAATCATTGATATTTCAACCAAAAAATACCAAAAATGAAATATTTAAATTTATGGTAAAAAAGAACGAATTTTCAACAAAAAGAAAACGAATTGTCAACAATTTTGCTCAATTTTCAACCAGAGATGAATTTTCAACGAAATTAATTTTGAAAAAAGAGTACATCCAAACTGTTAAATTTTCATGCCAAAAGACAAAGTTATCATAAAAAAAAATAACGAGAATCTACCCAAAAAAGACATATTTTCAACTAAAAAAGATCGATTTTCAACTAAAAATGGAAGTTACATTTTCAGTTAAAAAAAATAATTTTAAACAAGAAAAATTGAACTTTCAACACAGTAATTTTTATTTTCAACTAAAAGATTAATTTCCAAACAAAGAAGATTAATTTTCAAAACAGAATATTCACAATTATAAGAAAAGACGATTTTTCAACAAAGTAAGTAAATTTTCAACAACATAGTTGAATTTTCAACTAAAAAATAACAATTTTCCAAAAAATTGTCGAACTTTGAACTAAAAAATATTAATTTTGATCTAAAAATTGATATAGCTCAATTTTCAGATCATAAAATTATTTCCATCCAAACTGATGAATTATCAACTAAAATGATTAATATTCAACCTGAATAGTAAAATTGTTAACAAAAAACATGAATTTAAACAAAGAGTTTAACTTTCAATCTGGTCGTTTTATTTTCAACCAAAGGCTGATATTTCAAAAGAGAATATACATTTTTAAGCAAGAAGATTAATAATCTACAAAAAAAAAATATTTTTTCAACAAAATACGTGAATCTTCAAATTGAATAGTTAAATTTTAAACAAAAAAGACCCATTTTAAACCAAATGGTTAGATTTTTAAAAAATATCTAAAAATGGTATAGTTCAACTTTTAGTTCAAAAAATTAATTTCAACCAAACTCATGGATTTTTAATTAAAATGATTAATTTTCAACTTGAATATTTCAACTCTAAACCAAAAAGTTCAATTTTTAACTTAAACGATGAAAGTTTATCTAGAATAGTTCAATTTTAAATCATAAAGATCAATTTTCAACTAAAATTATTAATCATTACAAATTTTCAACAAAATATACCGATAAATGTTCAAGTAAAAAATATAAATAGTCAACTTAAAACTGAATAGTTAAATTTTCAATACAAAAAATGAATATTCAATCAAAGAGATGAATTTTCAGCTCTAATGATGAATCTTTACCAAAATTAGAAGATTAATTTCTACTAAAAAAAGGCGATTTTTCTACAAATATAGTAAATAATAGTTACATTTTTAGTTTAAAACCATATTTTGAAGAAGAAAAAGCTGATAATCATAAAAATAGTTTGATTTTCAAAAAAAGTGATGAATTTTCAACTGAAATTATGAACCTTCAACTGGCATAGTTGAATCTTCAAATAGTATCACTGAGTTTCAAAAAAAAAAAAAATTCGGCAAAACAGTTAAATACAGTAATATAGCTACAGTTACAAATAAAGAATCATCATTATTCAATTTCATATTCCAGAAAGGGTAGACATCCTGATTTAGAATCCTGATCTCAGGTTAGCTTTTTAAGTTAATTATATTATTATATACAAATTTTTTATTTAAACTATGTTAAAAGTTTGTAATGTTCTTCCTTAACAATTAGACTTGGATTTAAAAAGGAGTCAGTTAAAAAATTCTGATCCACATTGAGGATTAATACCGAGGATCGAAGAATAAATAATTAACGCAATTTTTAATGCGTCATGCAAAAGTTTTTAAAAAAGGATATTACAAACTTTAACACGAATAAATTACAATTTTTAATCACGATTTTCCATCGAGAACATTTTTTTATCATTTATTATTCTAGACTGGGATCAATCTTTAGACTTTAATTCTTTCTAATAGGTTATAAAAAATAATCAGAGTGTGTCTACCTTGTGTGGAGACAGTCCCTAAAATGACTCCCATACGCGGATCCATCACCAGTTGTATATTTCCCTGTCCAGGATTGGGATTTTTTAACACGTTGAGCTTTATTGGCTGCGCCTTGTTTTGTATAGATTGATTCTGAAAAATTCAGTTTATAATCAATTTTCCCAAAGCCTTGAGTATTAAATTGTAATTGTTGTTCTTTAATATCAGCGAATAAAGAGTTTTGACAGCACCAGGCCTCGGACTCATTTGAGGAATTCAAAATACATACATTTAAAAAAATAGTTTCAAAATTGTGTCCTGCAATTTTTTTAATATTCAGGATGGCCGTTTTAATCGAAGAACAAAATTTCCGGTCATTTCCCGGTTCGCAAACATTTTTCACGGCCAATGAAAATTAAAAAATCAAACTATATTTATATCATTTTTCCATATAAAGTAATAAACAATAAACAACAAATTAAAGCATTCAAAATAGAACACTTGAATCCCAAACTTGTAAAATTGAAGTTTAAAAGTTTTCAATTCAAAAATTGTGTATTCAAATGCTCAACGATTTTCACGCACAAAATGGAAGGAACTAACACTCTTCAATTAAAAAACGTTAAATGAAATGCAAATAAATTGCAAAATTGAAAACTTTTATACATTACAGAGTTCGAAGATTCAGATTAAGTTCCAAAAATATAAATCCTCGTTAACATTTTCAAAACTCTAAATTAAAGAATCAAGCAATGAACTTGCAAAATTTTCAAAATTATATTATTTTAAGTAATTTTAAACTAGACACAATACAAATTGAAAAATAATTTTTTTAATTTAAGCCATTCTTTAAAAGCTGTAAAATTTTATTTCAAAATATTAAGAAATCTAGAAGTGGTTTAGAATTTTTTCACATTCAAAATAATTTTTGAATTTTTGTTCGAAACTTTTAAATATATTTCAAAATGAATTGCATTTTTTCTATAACTTTTGGAAATCCTGCAAATTAAAAAAAAAATTAATTTTAATTTATAAATAATAATAGAACACTTATTATTTGTAAAAATATTATAATAATTATAAGAGATATTTAGAAGTTTTAAAAAGATTCGAATTAAATTTAGAACTTGAAATAATTTCAAATACTTACAGCCGAATTTAAAATAAAATTTAGATTTTTGCAAATTTCAAACCAAAAATTTAGAATTTTTTTAAGAATTGTGAAAGACTATACAAGAATAAAAATTTTCTTAAGATTCTTAGGAAAATTGAAAATTATTTTTCACTTTGAAAAATTATTGTAACAGAAAGTTTAAGATTTTAAAAGATCTAAAAAATTATCAAAGAAGAACATGAAAGATTTTAAGGATTTTTTTTATTTGTGGGATTTTCAAAAATTGTAGGAAAATTTCGATTAATTTTAAAATATATTAAGAAATTCTGAAAAAATGTTAACACACTTCGTTTAAATTACTTGAAATAATTTCAAGTTTTTAATTCATTTTGAATCTTTTCAAAACTTCTACATATCTATTGAAATTACAACATTTTTTCTACAAATAATAAGTGTTCAATTGTTATTTATGCGTCAAAATTTAACAATTTCACTTATAAATTAAACACTTTTTAAATAGAACAATTAAAATTGTAACGCTAAAAGTTTAAAAGTTCTTCGAAAATTTAAAGAGTCAAAGCTTTCTATGTGAAACAATTCAGTTTCAAATTGTTTTCTTTTAAATATTTGGTTTCAAATTACTCGTCTTAAATGAACAGTAAAATATTGCTAAATATTAAATACTTATTATTTTTCTACATTAAGAAATTTCAAATTAAATGGGATAAAAATTAAATAATTTAGACTCACAATATTTTAAATTTAATAAAAACGTTAAATTATGACTATGTTATTATTGATTTATTTTTAAGTTGAAAATAGTAAAACTCACGTTTACATTTTTAATGGCTAAAAACATTAATAGAAATAATATATTAATAAATTTATTCATATAATTTAATATAAAAAAATAATATAAAGGAATACCTGAAACTCTGAGTTAGAAACATATTATTGATAAATCATGAACATTTTTCTTTAAAAATAAAATGATCGGAACAATTGATATATTAATTTCAATTCTTATTAAGACTTTCGGATTGAAACAGTTACAATCTGAAAATTAATCACATTTTGAACGACTCTAGAATTGTTTGGTTAAATTAGATATTGTTCAGATTTCTATACTTAGAGTACAGATCCATTTTTAAACTAATTTATTTATTTATATTTACAGTTGATAAAATAAAACTGTTTTTTATCAAAAAAATTCAACTTTAAATGCTTTTAATTTTTAATTGTTTAAATCATCAAAACAAAAATCTTGTTAAATCCCGGAAAACATCTTGAAATCTGCGATATCTTTAAAAATTGTCTAAAAAATCATTGACGTGAAATCCTCGGAAATCTCGTAAATTCCCATAAAATCTGATAAAGCTGTTTAAAATTCGTTGAAATTTTTCAACTCTGTTAAAATCCACCGTAATCCTATCAATCCCTCAAATATTTAAAAAAATTAATGCCACGAAATCCCTTGTAATTTGGAATACTACGAAATTCCATGAAATTCGTCGATTTTCTTAATATATACTATATTTTTCAAAATCCGGTGAAAAGTTTAGAATCCCTTGAAACTTGTAAAATCCAGTACACTTAAAATCTTTCAAAATGTTTAAATCTTAGAAATCCTCATAAAATATCGCGAAACCTGTAAGATATCTTGAAATCTTAAAGAGTCCCGTGAAATTTCATTTATTACATAGAATTCTCTAGAAATATTCTAAAATCCCCTTAAATTGTTTGAATCTCTTGAAATTTCTTGGAATCTAGTATAATGCCCTAAAATATTTTAAATTAAGCGTCACTGTATCAATATCAGATAGTTTAATTTTTATCTTTTTCGATTTTAAACTCAATTTTTATTTTTAATTTCCTCCTTTAGAATTATTATTGATTCTTGAAATTTTCTAATCAAATATTTTTCAATTTGAAATGATTTATTTTTTTAAGTCTTGAACTGAAAATCGCAAAATTTTAAGATATTACACTGGAAATTATAAATAAAAAAAAAGAATACAAAATAAAATTGCTGTAATATGATTTTAATTTTTCAGATTATAACATTTTAAGCTTTTCAATTCGAAATTGCTTTATAACATGTAAAATTATTAAATTCAAAACTATCAATGCTTTTAATATGAAATTTTGTCTCGGTCATTTCCCGGTTAGAAAACATTTTTCACGGTTTTAAAACTGAAATTTAAAAGTTTTTTAATTCAAAAATGTTGTATTCAAGTGCTCAGTAATTTACACGTATGAAATGGAAGCTAATAATATTTTTCATTATGAAAAATTTAAATCCACAATTTAAATGCTCTAAATTAAAAAAGCAATGAACTTTAAAATGTTTTAAATTATATAATTTTAAGGAATTTTAAGCTAGAAACATTACAAATTGAAATTTTTTAACTGAAAAATTCTGAAATTAGAAATTCAATTATTTTAATTTTAAATAGATTAAACATCCTTGAAAGCTTCAAAGTTTCATTTCAAAATCTTAAAAAATCTAAAAATTTAATTTAATTTGTTAGAAAACCTTGCTTTTAAAATCCCTTTTAGGAAATACTGATCCCTAGAAAATTTCCTTAAAATTTTGATGTATAAATAACAATTGAACATTTCTGAATTCTAGACGAAATTTGAGTAATTTTAAGAGATAATTATAAGCTTTGCAAACATTCAAAATTAATTTAAAACTTGAAATTTTAAAGTATAATATGTATATTTTATCAGATTTTAAACTTAGAGTCCTAGGAAAATTAAAATTATTTTTCAGTTTGAAAAATTATTTCAAGAGAATATTTGAAAAAGTTTTAAAAGATTTACAAAACTGCGAAAAAAAGAATTTGGAAGATTAAAGGAAACTTTTTAAAATTTGTATGATAATTTTGAATCTTTTCAAAACTCCTAAATATCTCTTAAAATTACTCAAATTTTTTCTACAAATTCAAAATTAAATAGGTTAAAAATTGAATATTTTAGACGGAAATAATATTTTTAATTTAATAAATGCTTTTTATTAAGAATACATTATTATGAAGTTATTATTAAGTTGAAAATAGTTTAAAAAGTTTCAGTCAGACGTTCACATTTTTTAAATGACTAAGCCTTTAAAATTGAAACCGTTTAATTTTAAATGTTAAAATCTAGAAATTCTTAAATTTTGAACCGATTTAAAATCGTTTTTTGTTCACTTTTTAAAACTTAAAGTACAGATCCATTAAAAAAATTATTTAGTAAATAAAAATGTTTTTTGTCCAAAATTTTTAACTTTAAAGAGGCCTTTACTTTTTATTTCTTCAAGACGCGTAAATTCTCTAATACGGAAAACCTCCTGGTGTAATATTTCTATGATTTCTTGATCATTAATATTTAAATGCCAGCATTTTAATTTTGTAATACTTTCAACCTAGAATCTTTTAAAAACGGAAAAACAGCATTTCAGATTTAAATTGATTAATTTTCTTAAAACTAAAAACTGTCTTTTCCTCAAGAGGGAAATAAAAGTTTATCTAAATTGTTGAACCTTCAAGTCAAAAGAGGAATTTTCTCTACAAAAATGAAATTTCAAACTAAGAAAATATTTTTTTTTTTACCAAAAAAGGAGAATTTTCAACTTGAAAGGCACAAACTTGAAAAAATGGAAGTTACATTTCCAGTTGAAAATTAATTTTAAACAAAAAAATGATTTCCCAATGAGCCGTTCAATTTCCAACCAAAGACATGCCTTCAATCAAAATAATAAATGTTTAATAATGTAATTTAACTTTTACCCAAGTAGTTGAATTT
Source organism: Belonocnema kinseyi (assembly GCF_010883055.1). Classification (NCBI taxonomy): domain Eukaryota; kingdom Metazoa; phylum Arthropoda; class Insecta; order Hymenoptera; family Cynipidae; genus Belonocnema; species Belonocnema kinseyi. Next base: position 121,639,088 of record NC_046658.1, read on the forward strand.
TCATTTAAAAATTATTAATTTTCAACAAAACAGTTAAACTTTCATCCAAAGAGATGAGTTTTTAAATAAAAATATAATTTTTCAACAAAACAAAGGATTTTTTAAACATAGTATTCAACTAAATCTTTTAATCAAAATAGTTAAATACCCAAGCCAAAAAGAATAATTTTTAACCAAAAAGTTACATTTTAATACAACAAAAATATGAATTAAAAAACAAGTAATTGAATTTCCAGTTAAAAAATACATCAGTTGACTTTTCAAGATCAAAATATGAATTTTTTAACAAAGAAAAAAAGTTTCTACGAAAGAAATTGAATTTTCAATTTAAAAAAATGAACTTTTGAACCAAAAAGGATGAATTTTTAGCAAAATAGTTGAATACTCAAGCATATAGTTGCATTTTCATACAAGAGGAAATTTTTAGTAATTCAGATGAATTTTTGATTTAAAAAAACGACAAATTCTTTTTTTTTCAAGTTGAACTTTCATCCAGAAAAGAAATCAGTTCATTTTTAATACCAAAATATTAATTTTAAACAGAAAGTACAGTTTCTACGAAATAGTTAAGTTTTCAACACTAAAATATTAAATATGAACAAAAACTCAATTTTCAACAAAACAGAATTTTCAAACAAAAAGTATGACTTTTAAACCAAATTGATGAATTTTCAAACAGTTGCAATTTTCTTTAAAAAAGATTAAATTTTTTCCGAAACAGAACAATTTAAAAAAAAACTTCAAGAAAATAGTTAAATTTTCATCCAAAGAAGATTCCAGTTCATTCTCCATTGGCAAAATAAGAGTTGTAAACAATAAGTTAATTTTCTTCTACTTAATAGTCCAAATTTTAACCAAAAAGTACGACTATATCACAACATTTTTATATTTTCAACCAAACAGTTACATTCTTGTCAACAACAAAAAATGCTATTAAAACAGGTTAATTTTGAAATCAAAAAGACAAATTTTCATAAAAAAAGTAATTTTCATCTAAAAAAGATTTTAGTTGACTGATCGGCAACAAAATATGAATTTTAAACAAAAAGATAATGTTCTACGAAAAGAGTGGAATTTTCAACCCAAAAATACAAATTTTTGGCAAAACATTAGAAATTGTAAACAAAAAAATGTCTTTTTAAGAAAACTTAAATTTTCAAACAAACAGTTGCAATTTTATTTAAAAAAGATGAAGTTTTTTTTGAAACAGATGAATTTAAAAAAAAAAACTTCAAGAAAATATTAAAATTTTCATCCAATGAAGATTACAGTTCCCTCTCCAATACCAAAATAAGAATAGTAAGCAATAAGTTAATTTTCTGAATTATTAACCAAAAAGTATGACTTTATAACAAGATTTTTAAATGTTCAACCAAACAGTTACATTTTTGTGACAAAAAATTCTATTGAAACAGGTGAATTTTTAAATCAAAAAGACCAATTTTCAAAAAAAAAAAAAAAAAAAGATTTCAGTTGACTTTTCAACATAAAAACACAAATTTAAAACAAAAAGTACACTTTCCAAGAAAATATATGAATTTTCAAGAAAACAGTTGCATTTTTATTCAAAAAAAGATTCAATATGTATTTCTATTAAAAAGATGAAATTTTAAACCAGAAAGACAAATTAAAAAATAAAAAAGTTTTCACCTAGAAAAAATTTCAGTTGAATCGGCAACAAAATATGAATTTAAAACAAAAGGTTAATGTTTTACGAATAGAGTTCAATTTTCAACCCAAAACTACAAATTTTTAACAAAACAGTAAAAATTGCAAACAAAAAGAATGTCTTTTTAAGAAAAACATTAAATTTTCAAACAACTAATAAAATTTATAACTAAAAAGAGAGAGAAAAAAAAGAGAAAGCTGTTACATAATTAAAGTACGGTGCCTTATTTTAGATTCCTAATCATTATTGATACTCACAACGCTGAGGACTTGAGGCGGAGCATTACTTTGAACTACTGGTTGAGGAGGAGCACTGCTAGGCCTGTTGATTAAAAAAAGGTGTACAGTGCCACGAATTTTATTCAACAAAAATTAAACAATTTCCCTATTAATTTTGATAATACTCACAACGTATACTCGTAGCCACAAACAACGTCAGTTTGCTGTATTAGCTTCCCACCTCGTTCTTTTACCAAATCCTCCAAGGTCTTAGAGACCTGAAAAATACATAAAAGGTCAAAAGACAGTTGGATTTTTCAATTTTCTTATGTCACTGAAGTTCACAACGTTTATCAATAAATTTATAAATTTTTGTCATAATTAAGCAAATCAATTTTTTGTTTATTCAATTATTCAAAAAATTATGAAATATATGGTGATAATTCATTATAACGTAATATTTATTGTTTTAATTAAATAAGGAATATTTAATGTGCAGAATTCCAGAACATAAAACTAAAAATCCAACGACTAAATTTGGACAACCACAATAAAATAACATAGTTTGTTCATAAAAATCGGTCAAGTGGTTTTCGAGAAAAAACACTTTTTTTATTTTCCTTCTCCCCTCGATAACTTCCAAACAAATGCAATTTGAAGGTTGACATTCGTCGCTGTTTCTTTAAATCTTTTAAAATTTTCTAAAATATTTAAAAACCTTCAATATCATTTTGAAATCTCCTAAAAAAGCCTGGAAATATTTTACATCCCTAAAATATTGAAAATCCTTTGAACTCCCATTAATTGATCCAGAGAATCGATTAAATAAAAACTTTAATTTTTTTTAAAGCCATTGAATTAAGTAGCATTGAGTAAATTTAGAAGAACTTCAGTAAATTTAAATAATTGAAAAGAATATCGTAAGTAAATTCTTTAAAATCCACTAAAATGTTATAAAGTCGAAATTTTATAAAATTCTTTGTCCTAAAATATTTCATCGTTTTTAAATCTCTTCAAATTATTGATAACAATAAAAAAAATTTAGGAATCTTTTAAGATTCCCTAAATTATTTAAAAAATCCTTTGGAATCCTACAAAATGCCTATCTTTTTATGATTAAATTATTTGAAATCCAGTAAAATATTATAAATTCAAATGCTTTATCCTAAATCACATTTTTAACGCTTTGAAATCGCTTCCAATTAATGAAATGAATTTTAAAAAGTCTTTGGAGTCTTTTAAAATAATTAAAAGCTCTTGGAAATACCTTAGAAGTTTTAAAAATAAAAAATTTAAATAAAAATAAAAAAGACGAAAGAAATAAAAAAGGTAAGGAATGAGATTTAGCTGGTTCCTTCTCATTTTCCTTTCCTCCTTTTTTGGTCCAAAAAACAAATTCTTTTCTTTTTTGGAAAAAATTGTTTTATTTTTTCAAATTCCAATAGGCAAATTTTATGGTGGTTAACCAAATGTTGTGGTTGTATTCTTGGTTTAATTTTCAAGAATTCTGAACATTAATTTTATTATTGAATGTTAATAGGATTTTAAATTTGATTTTAATCTCATTTCAATTTCTTTAGTTTTAAGAAATATTTGTTATTCTGAAAAATTGACATTTTTCACTAAACGCTCGATAATCAGTTTTTTTTATTCATCAATTACTTTTATTTGTTATCAGACAGAACAAAAACAAAAAAATTTTTTTTAAAAAAACAGTTTAATTTTTAACTACAAACATGAATTTGAAAAAAACAATAAGTCTTGAACAGAAATAGTTGAATTTTAAAACTAGCGAAAATTAATTTTTACTGAAAAAAAAAGATAAATAGTCAACCAAAATTTAAATAATTAAGTTTTAAGTTAAAGAAATTAATGTTCAACGAAACAGACAAATGTTTAACTAAGACTATGAAATATTCAACTAAGTTGATGAATATTTAAAAGAAAGAATTGAACTTTAGACCAAATAGATGCGTTTTCAACCAAGAAGATTAGTTTCTATCAAAGCACGAATTTTCAACTCAAAAAGATCACTTTTTCAACCAAAAATTGAATTGAATTATTAGTCCAAAAATGAATGATCCAATAAATAAATAGGGTTTTAATCAATATTATAGAATATTTAACTGTTATATTTGTTACATTTTCAGTTTAAAAAAAAATCATTATCAACCAAATTTATTTCCTAAAATGATAAGTATTTAACTGAAATATTAAAATTTTCAACCGAGAAAAATAATTTTTAAATAAGAAGATTAACTTTCAAAGAAAAAGATAATCTTCAATAATCGAGTGGAATAAGTTAAATTTGCAGTTAACAAAATTACATTCAACAAAAACAAAAAAACTAAAATTGTAAATCTTTGACTAGAATAGCTGAATTTCACACCAGAACGATCAATTTTCAACTAAGATGATGAATATTTATATGAAATAATGTATTTTTTGACCAA
>NC_046658.1:121643527-121662479 GCF_010883055.1 Belonocnema kinseyi
TTGAAGAAATTAATTTTCAACAAAACATGTAAATTTTCAACTAAGAAGATGAATCTTCAACTAGGATAGTTCAAATTTTTAGAAAAAAGAAGAACACATTACACAAATTTTCAAAAAAATAATGGAATCTTAAGTAAAAAAGTCAATTTTCAGCCAAATAGTTCAAATTTTATATAAAAAAAAAGAAAAAGATAAATTTTCAATTTAACATCTAACAGAAATTCGTTTCATCATGAAAAAATTGTTTATGCTCAAAAAGCATGAAAAAGACTTCCAAAACTTCGGCTCATTAGAGAGAAAAATAAAAACTGAAAAAAGAAAGAGAAAATAAATTTTCAACCAAAAATAATCCCTATGTATTTCAGGGTGCGTAGGTGGATAAAATGCAGTCTTCCGATACAACAGAAAATTAATTGAAATAATTAAAAAAAAATTATACATTTTCGTTTAAAAAAAATCCAAACTTCAGTGACATATTGTGTTTCAGTTATAAAAATAATGTTATAGAAATTTACCTTCTCAAAGTTTTCTTTATATTTTGACCTGAAAGTCAACTGAGCATCGCTCAGTGGCTCCTCCACACATTCCAAATTTAGCGTCATCTCTGCTGGCCGAACCCTGGTCACCGATCTAGTTATTAATCGTGACTTTGACATAGTCTGAGACCCTGCAAAAAAATATGAATCAGTCATTTTCAGACAAATTTTCAACCCATAAGATTCATTTTTACTAAAAAAGACAAATTTTCAACAAATAAAAAAATAGTTTTTAACAAAGTAGTTAAATTTTCAACAAAACAGACGAATTTTCTACTAAAATAAACGATAAATTAATAAAAAAATTGAATTTTTAACAAAGCAGTTCATATTTTAAACAAGCAGTTGAATTAAGAAACAAAACAAAAAATCTACCATGAAGATTGAATTTTCAACCAAAAAGTTGAGTTTAACGTAAAAAGAATTCAACTAAAATAATCGAATCTTCAAAATAATAGTTGAATTTTCAACCAAACAGATTAATTTTTAACCAAAAAGAGAATTTACAAAGCAAAATAGAGAATTTTTAATCAAGCAGTTCAGCTTTAAACCAAGTACATAGATCAATTAAAAAAATTAACTTTTCGCCCAGAAGATTAATTACAGTATACCAAAAAAGTTGAATTTTTAACTTAAAAAAAAATCATTTTGAACCAAAATAAAAGGCAATAAAAAAAAGAATAATTTTCCACCAAATAGTTAAATTATCCATCAAACAAATTAATTTTCAATACGAATGATTATTCATTAATAAAAAGAATTAATTTTTAACGACTTTTAACCAAGCAGTTGAATTTCAACAACAAAAAATAACAATTTTCCGCCAAAAAGATTAAGTTTCTAGAAAAAAAAAACTAATTTTCAACCAAGCATAGAATAGTTAGATTTTCATTAAATAAAATTAATTTTAAACAAAAACAACGAATTCTCAAAAAAAAAGTTCAATTTTCAACCAAACAGATGAATATTAAACTAAAATGATGAATCATTAACCAAAATAAAAGGATTTTGAACCAAGCAGTGAAATTTTCAATAAAACAAGATGAATTCTCAACAAAAAAGGTTTTAGTTGATATTTCGTCGAAAAAGATTATTATTTTAAATAGAAAACCCTTTAAATTAACTAAAAAAAAATCATCATTAGTCAAAATGATTTATTTTCTACTAATAGAAACAAATTTTTAAAAAAATGTAATTCCATCAAATGGTGGAATTTTCAAATAAAAAAGCTACATTTTTAACAAAACAAAAAAATATATAATAGTTAAATTTACACATAAAAAAAATTATTTTCACAAGAATAGTTACATTTTAGATCATAGAAATAAGTTTTTAACTAAAGTGATAAATGTTTACCCATAAATGTTAACCCAAAAACGAAGAAAAAAATTAATCTAAACTGTAACTTTTAATGTGTTAATCAATCATGTATGGTCAATTTTAATAATTTATTGATATGTGAGGATTTAATGACGAACTTTCATTTAGAAATAATTTTGCTATTTTATTATAAGACACTAATTAGTCATTATTGCCAGAAGATCAGTAATTTTAAGTGACTAATTCAGCCCATTAAAATGGCTGATTCGTCTGTTAAAACGACTGTTTTTTCAGTAGAAATGACTGATTTTTATTTACAGTATACTCGAAAATTATATATTAAAAATATATAATTAGATGAACTAATCCTAAATTTGCAGCAGAAAAGTGTTAAAATAAAAAAATATTTCTTAAATTGTCTTTCATCTACTTGATTTTTTCTAACCTAAGGAGAATTCGAATGAATGGAAATAAATTACTTATCAATAATTTATAATAAAATTTGACTTTTCAAAATAAAATATATATTAAACTTTCCTGCCTGAAGGAAAAAGCAACTTTTAGTGACAATTTTGACAATTTGGAAAAGTCAAAATCAATACAATTTCCCCATAAAATTTGTAAATAGTTCCGTATTGATCAAAAACAATAAAATATTATTTCTAAGCAACGAGTATGAATATTAATTTCACTAAATGCACAAAAGTTAATTTCGGTTTTTAAAGGCTTACGGCTGCGCCATTTCAGGGCCAGTCAGAAAGCAGGCAACCCGTCAAACATACCTTATTAAAATCTTCAAATTAGACCTTCTTTCCGGTTGGATATTTAAAAAATTTTATATTCCTGTCGTGTTAATTCTCTAAAATAGGGCAATTATCTAAAAACGTTTCAAATAATTCTAAAATAATTAATCGAAATTTTTCCAAAAAGTAGAAAATTAAACTTAACCTCAAAATTAAGGTTGTCGCGAATACGCCAATGCATACGTGTACTTTTGTATGGTAGACAACACGCGCACAAAAACGAAGCCATTTGTTATTTTACATTTACATTTTCGTGCCGGTCTTTATGAAATAGAGTAATAAAAATGTCTAATCCAGAATGGTATATTTTAAATTTCCCTTTTTAAAATCGCACTGTGAAAATAGGAATTACTGCTGAAAAGACTAGTAAATAAATTTAACTTTTCCCTCCAACACTCGATCCTTTAGACCATCTTACCTGCTCAGGAGACTCAATAGAACGGCGGTTTATCACTATTATTAGCACAATTTTAATGGAACACTGAATTAAATGAAAAAAAAACGGCACTCGTATTTTAATCTCGACAAACGGCAGAGCACGTAACGTATATCCGCTACCGCTACCGCTACGCCTGCATTATTGTGCATTTAGAACAAGATGGCGACACCGGCTCCACCATTCTGAAATGTTGGGTAAAAACCTAACCTCAAAATATTAAACTCATATTATAATATATATATAATATATATACTCATACGAAAAGTCGAAAAAAAATTTGACAAAAAATGTGTACCAAATGAACTTATTGCACTGAATTGAAAGTATAAATATCCGAAAATATGGTTTAAGCCTCAATACATTTTTTTTGTTTGATCTAAAATGGCTGAAAGGGAGCAAAACTGTCCTGAATAATTTTTTTTTTAATTAAATATAAACTAAAGTTTGAACAAAAATGAAAAAATTAATTCTTAAATTAATTTTATTTATCTGAAAAAAAATCAATTCCATGTTTATTTTTCGATTCAATCAATATTTCGATTGAAACCATTTGACCTGGTGGGGGTTCGGGACTGGAGAGGGAAATAAAAAAGTGATGCCAACAACTTTTGCGTTCTTGGATGTTGCAAAAGTTTTTCATTTAGGTATTTTTCCATTGGTATCCCTGCTCTACGACCTCCTTTTGACCTTACGTCATAACTCGACCCGCCCCTCCTCTTTCACAAAAAAAATATTTTTCAGAGAACAGTAATCATGCTATGAGTGGTATTATATTTTTATTTCAGGTTTATAATTAATAGTTTATTATAATTTTACGAGTTTTATGCGAACATAAATAATTTTTTTTTAATATTTAATTTTATTAGCCCATGCATGGTTACGCCACTGAGACAAGCCGGAAGCAGGGTCTGAGGCTAAGCGGAGTTGCGGGATTTTTAAAAATATGCCTATACCCAGCAACATCTATGTTCAACTTCAAAAAGTCGAAAAGTGATTTACAATCGCAAATAGCCTGTAGGTAACATTAAAGAACATTTTCGGCGCCGACAAATTTTAAACAAAATGTAAATTTTTGAAAATATTGAAATAAATTATTTGAAAATTTAAGGATTTTGAAGATTTTAAGATAATGATTTTTTTCATTAAGATTCCAGGGGAAATTTAAATTAATTAAAAAAACAATTAATTTAAAGAAAATATTTTAAAACATTTCAAATAATTTCATAAAATTTCGGAAAAGAACGTAGAAGTTCTTCAAACTAAATCTTTCAATTTTGCAAGATCACAAAATTTAAGAAAAAATTTTAATAAGTTTAATGTGTAGCCCGAAGTTTTGACTGAAAACAAAAATAATTTTATCTGAAACAAAATATAGATTTTGGAATATTTGAAACAGAAAGTTTAGAAGCTTTGTAGGAATTTAGAAAGTTTTTAAGAGGATAAAAAAACATTTTCTTACGATTGTTCGGTAAATTTGTCATCATTTTTATTTATAACATTTATTATAAAAGAATATTTGAAAGGAATCTGAAAAATATGAAGAAAATTAATCTAAGTAACAATAATTTGTTTTGAAATTTTTCAAGATTTCTGGGAATATTTAAAGCAATTCTTTATTCTTTTAAATTAATTTAAAGAGAATGTTTAAAGGCGTTTTAAAATATTGTAAGAAATTTAAAACATTGTCAAAAATGATTCCAAAAGACTTTTAAACAATTTTAGGAATAATTGGAGACTCGAGTCATATTATAAGATATTAAGGATTTTTAAAAATAATAAAAATATTAAAAGTATTAAAAATGTTTTTTTCCTTCAAATTATAATTTCTTTCAAATATTTTTTATTCTCGATTGAAAAATCTTTTTTGATTGCAAATTCAACAATTTTGTTGAAAATACTTATTTTTTAATGTAAAGTTCATTTCTTTCGGTAGAAATTTTAATCTTTTTTATCAAGACTGCAAACATTTTGTTTAAAATTGAAATCTTTTTTTTGTTAAAGATTCAATTATTTTCTTGAAAATTAGACTTTTTGGATGAATTTAACTCTTTTTTATTTAAAAATTACAAATATTTTTCGTTAAAAGTTTATTTTATTTTTTTCAAAATTCAACTATTTGGTTAACAGTTTAGTTCAAAATTAATCTCTTTGGTTGAAAATGTAATCATTTTGATTAAAATTATACTTTTTTGCAGGAAAATAATCTTCTCGGTTGAAAACCAACTATTTTGTTGAAAATTGGTTTTCTTGTATATGAACTCAACTTTTTCTGATACAAAATTAAAATCTTTTTGGAATGAAATATCAACTACAAAGTTTTCGTAAAGAATTTATATTTCGAAGGAATTTAAGGATTTTGAATAGTTTAAACAAAATATTTTTGTATGATTCTAGGAAAAATTTTAATTTATCCTACATTTGGAAAAATTAATTGAAAAAAAAATATTTAAAGAGCCATTCAAACATTTCAAATTTTATTCCCTGCAATTTCGGAAATGAGCGCAGAAGATTTGGCAGCATAATTTTTCAAATTTTACAAGATTACACAATTTTTTACAAAATTATTTACAAAAAATAATATTAGACTTAAAAATATTTCAGAAAAGTTGAAACAAAATGTAGATTTTTTAAAGATTATAAACAAAAAAAATTTGAAGTTTTTTAAGATTTTCTAAAGATTTTAAGTGAATAAAAAAAATTCTGGAGATTTCTGGAAAAATTTTATTTATCAAAATATATTTGAAGATAATATGCAAACAGATTTTAAAACATTAAAAAAGATGTAAAACATTGTAAAAAAAAATCTAGAAGATTTTAAGGCAAATTTTACAATTTTTGAAATGCAAGTTTTAAGTTTTTTTAAGATTTTGAAAAGTTTCAAGACAAAACAAAAATGTTATAAACGTTACTGCTTTGAATTATTTAAAAACATATTTTGAAATTCAAGAACTTTTGAAAAGATTCAAAAATAATTTAAATTTTGAGAAAATTAAAAACGTGCGTGAAAAACAATTTTTAATAAAATTCAAGAATTTTCAACAAAAAAATATCAATTCACAACCAAAAATGGTATAGTTATAATAAGTTGAAAAAATTCATTTTTGACAAAAAAAATAGTTGAATTTTAAAGCAAATGAATTCTTTTAACTTCAATGGAGAATCTTTAAGAAAAAAAATTCAACCTAAAACCAAATAGTTTTTTTCGGGTAATAAGATTAATTTTATAGCAAAAAATATGAATTTTCAACGAAATAATTAAATTTTTAAACAAGAATATTAATACTCTGCAAAAAAGATGAAATAAAGAACCAAGTATGTAAAAAAAATTTTTTAGCTCGCGATGTTAGTTCATCATAATCATATAAATAAAAATATATTTTTTTAATTAAAAAAATAACTGTATGCGACATTTAATACAATTTAGTAAAAAATATGTCAACGAAAATAATTAATCTTTACCTCGTATAGTTAAATTTACAGTTAAAAAATTAATTTTCAACTAAATCACAAATCTTGCAAAACAAAAATTATTTTTTAAGAAAGTGGTTCAATTTTCAACGAATGATTCTAATTTTCATCCAAAGTGTTTCAATAAAAAAAATTGTTATTTTGAGTGAAAAAACAGTTCAATTCCCAACCAAGAAAGATTAATTTTCAACAAAAAATAATTTTCAACGAAACAGTTGTATTTTTATCTTAAAAAAAGTAAATTTCGAAGCAAGAAGATTAGTTTTCCACCCAAAAAGACGAGTTTCCAAAAAAGATCATTTTTCAACCGAAAATAAAAGATACATGTTCAGTTAGAAAAATAATGTTATGAATTTTCTATAAAAAAATCGAATTTTTAAATAAAATTATGAATCTTTAACAATCAAGATTCAAAATTATTCAAATAGATCTATCTATATTTTTACTTCCGAGAAGGGTTTTTAAAAATAATCCTAATTAAAAGAGTGAAAAAATAACTAAATAATTTATAAAAATAATAAAGCTGAAAGCTTCCAAATTTGACGATTATAATATTAAAGAAGCAAATTTAATGGCGAAAAAATGTTTAAAATCATTAACTATGCAAAAATAAATAAATAATTAAATTACCAAGCTCTTCTTCTGTCCTTCCTATAGCTTTTTCGTAAACGTCTTGATTCTTATCTCCAATATTGCTATGGTGATTTACCGGCTTTGTACTGCTATCAACATTCGTGTGAGACAAAGAACTTTTTTTACGAAATTTGATTGCACTTTTAGCTTTCTTAGATTTTCGACCGATATTCCGCCTTTAGATGTAAATAAATATCAACAGATGAATGAAGTAAATTTCATGAAAAAGCATCATGGCATAAAACCATTTTAAAAAATTTGAAAACTTTATATTACCTGTAGCGAGTCATCGTAAAACAATGATTTATAACAGGTCATAGATTGGCATGAAAAGATCTCACATAAATTCCAAGATTATTTTTCAAAACACCATAGTTAATTCAAATAATTTCTCTAGTATCAACAAATTTATTAGATAGAAATTACGGTGTTTACTTTATTCAAACCTTAGAGGTCAAAACGACCAAATTAATTTTGACACCAGGAAGATTAATATTCTATGACAAACGACGAATTTTTCATCACATCGTTGAATTTTCAACTAAACAAGATAAATATTCAAGAACGAATAAAAAGAATTTTTAACAAAAAGTATGAACTTTCAACGAAATAGGATCAATTTTCAAGAAAATGGTAAAATTTTTAAGTAAAGAAATTAATTTTCAAGCATAATAATGAATATTTCATTTTTAAAAATAATTTTGAACTAAATAGTTGAATTTTTCACCAAAAAGATAATTTTTTCCCGAAATAGAAGACTTTTCAACAAAGAACCTAAATTTTCAATGCAAAAAGATAACTTTAAAAAAATGGAATGGTTATGTGTTCAGTTAAAAAAAAATTTGTTGTAACATATAAAAAAATGCCAACCAAATTTTTAAATTTGTAAAGAAAGAAATTAGTTTTTAAAGATATTCATGAATTTTTAACAAAATAAGATGAATTAAAAAAAATAGTTACATTTTAAACTAAAGAAACGAATTTCCTAGCGTAATAATGAATTTTTGAGCAAAAAGATAAATGTTCTACCAAAATACAAGAATTTTTACCAAAAAGAGACAAATTTTCAACCAAAGATAGAATGGTTAGATGTTCAGTTAAAAAATTGATTTTCCAACATATAGAAAAAAATTCAACAAAATAGTTAAATTTTTAACCAAAGAAATTAATTTTCAACAAAATAAGATAAATTTTCAAAAACTAATAAATTTTTAAAAGAAAACGTGAATTTTGAACTAAATAGTTGAATTTTCTACTAAAAGATTATTTTTCTACTAAAATAAACGAATTTTTAAAGAAAAGAGATAAATTTTCAACCAAAAATAGAATAGTTATATGTTTAGTTAAAATATTAATTTTTTAGAACAAAACAAAAAGGAATTTTCAACAAAATAATAAAAATTTGTTCAAATTAAATTTGTTCTGAAAACAGAAATTAAATTTTGTTTGAAAAAAGAAATTAAATTAAATTTTTTCTGAAAAAAACATCATCTTCAGGGGTTTTTTTTTCAGGATTCTTCTTTCGATTTCTCTAGCTGCTTAACGGGAAAACACCCGACCGGCAATCGAAAGTTCTGTGGTTCGATTCCCAGCGGAGCGAAAAGAGAACATTTTTTTCAGAAAAAAATTCAATTTAAAGAAATTTAAATTCATAGCCCCATCTAGTCTGTAAAGACGTTAAAAAATTGTGTGATTCTCTGATTATTCAAAAAAAAAACCATTTTTAACAAAATAGTTAAATTTTCATTACAAAAAACGTTTTTGAATTAAAATGGTTAATCATACAACAAAATAATACTTTTTTTAAAAAGTGGTTTCATTTTTAAGTAAGTAGTTAAATTAAAAATGATAATTTTCCGTCAAAAAGATTAATTTTCTAGCAACAAAGCGAAATTTTCAACAAAACACATGAATTTTACAAAAAATAGTTAAGTTTGTAACTGAAGAAGATTAACTTTCAACCAAATACGAAGTTGTTGAATTTTCGGTTCAAAAACTAATTTTTAACAACAAAAAAAAGAGGATTTTCAATGAAATATTTCAGTTTAGTACCAAAGAAATGGAATTTCAAGTATAATGATGAATCTTTAATAAAAAAATTACTTTTGAACTAAATAGTTGAATTCTCAACCAAAAAGATTAATTTTCTAGTAAAACGACGAATTTTCAACAAAATACATGAATTTTCAATGAAAAAATATAAATTTTCAACTATAAATGGTTATGTTCAGTTAAAAAAATTAATTTTTTTATAAATACAAATAGAATTTTTCAATAAAACAGTTAAACTTTTAAACAAAGAAAAGAATTTTCAAAAAAAATAAACGAATTATCAAATCAAAAAGAGAAAATTTAAAAAATAACAAAAAGAATATTTTCCACCAGACAAATTAATTTTCTATAAAAAAGGCGAATTTTTAACAAAATACATGAATTTTACACCAAATAATTGAATTAGTACCTAAAGAAATGAATTTTAAAATATAATGAGGAATCTTTAATAAAAAATAATAATTTTGAATTAAATATTTAAATTTTCGACCATACTGATCAATTTTTTAAACAGAATAGATTAATTTTCAATGAAAAATAATAAATTTTGAACAAAAAATGGAACAGTTATTATATGCTAAGTTGAAAAATTATTATTTGACAACAGAAAACGAATTTTGCAACAAAACAGTTAAATTTAAAAAAAAAATGAATGTTAGATAAAAAAAATAAATATCGTAAAATAAATAATCAAATAAAAAACACATTTCAAGTTTTTTAATTTGAAATTTAGAACAAAATTTTCGTTTTCAGGCATGAAAAAGCAGGATATAGCCCAAAAACAGGACAGCGATAAAAAATCAGGACTCCGTTTTTTCAGAATCTAATTTTAGCGCGATTAGAACTAGTGTTCAAAAAATTTCAACAAATAAATATAAATGGTTCTTCGACATTTTTACCTATTAATAAATTTTTTTAAATCCCCGAAATTTCCCGGTTTCCGGTCCAGCGGCCACTCGAATAAAATATAAATTGCAAAAAACATCAAATTATTTGAAAGAAAAGCTCACGTGAATATAACAGACACAATAATAGAATAACATAACCTACCTAAATTCAAATAAAAAGCACATTCTTTGTCATCACACTACTTTCAGCATGTTTCCCAGGGCTTTCAATGCACTCTTTCTATCAGTCGAAAAATCATTATTAATACCTAAAATATGTACAATGTACATATTTAATTATATATTTTTTTAGTTTTCGGCATTTGAGAAATTTTCCAATTTTTCTACGCCGTGTGTGTTTCCACTTTCCAGGCTCACTCACGCCCCCTAATGAATTATTTTCGAACTTGTCGAAACAGCCGAATTTCCTTTTCTTTTCTTCTTGCATCATTTGCACGTGGACGTCGAGTAGCCCGAGTTTGGAGGGCGAGTGAACGCGAAGCTTTGTAAAATAGTGCAGTTGTAATTTTTATATTTGGATAAGTGTTTGTAACGAAATTCTGTGACAATTTACCAAAATGCTTTCCGCTGCGAGACTTCTTTCCCGAGGATGTACCGGTGTCACTTCCGACATCGCCAGGAGACGACATTTCAGCACCATCCTAAAAAATGTAATGCGAATCATACGCCGCTTGGATTGATCTTCTGACTGAAATTTCATTTTCATGGTGTCTAAAAAATAGTTGTTTATTGTTTCGGAATTCAAAACCATTCCAGATACTTCATGAACTTTAATTATCGTTATATTATATATTTAGATTCAAAATTTCGTAGATTATCGGCACGTGCCTCTCCGAAATTTATACAATTTTTGCGTTTTTGAAGGGATATTTTGGTCTTTTTTTTTGTCAAGAAAAAATAACAATTTTGGTGAAACTTCATTTTTAATGCTCCAATTTTTTCGAGAGTTTTCGTTTTGTTCTGAAATAGTTGAAATAATCAATTTTATTGGTATCTTTAGGGCATTGCTCCGATGGTCGCTTTACCTCAAAGAAATGCCGAACTTAATCAGTACCGATACAAGTAAGTAATAATGTTATCCTCAAATATTACTTAATTTTTAGGTTATAATTCAAGGTCTTCCATCAAATTTTTAAAAAGAACAAACAAATTTAGTTACTTTTTGATATTTTTTAAATATGATTCTGGCCACTTAAATATAAAATAGCACATGAGATTTTAAAAACAAATTACATCATGCTGCAATTACAAAATTTGTTAAAATTGACGACTAATCTAAATTATTCTCCAGAAAATCCATTTTGCATGTTACGTAACCTGAGAGTTCACTCTCTAGGGTGGTCCAAAAATGCATTGGAATTTTTTATCTCGAAGTTTTATGGATATTGCGCCCAAATTTGTTCGAATCTACAAAAAAATAAATGCGTTTTTTTTAAATAAAATTATATTTAGTGGTTTCTCAAGCCCCATGAAGTTTGACCCTATTCCCCATAAAAAACACGTTTTTGTTAATTATGTTCAGAATCGTCAATAGATGGTGAATTGAGTTAAAACTCAACATTCGTCTTCAGAATTATCCATAGAATACAAATGAACATTTATTTTTAAAATAGCACATCACTTGGTTTAAATTTTAACTATTAAATTGAAAATTTCTTTAAAAATTCTCAATTTTGTTGAAAATTAATATATTTTGTTAAGAAATAATCTTTTTGATTGGAAATTAATTTTTTATTGAAAATTTATCTCCTGGGTTGAAATTTCATTAAATTTCGATATTTTAAATAATGATCCGAAGCAAATATTACTTAGATTTAATTTTAAACCGCTCTTTGTCGGCTGTTATTTTCCAAGCCAAAAGTCCCGTTAACGAGTCAAATATTTTAATAATATTAAAAAATGAACTTAAAAATTTCTTATTTGTCGCAGGCTTCACAGTCTTTTCCCTTTTCTCGTTTTTCAACTAAATAAGAACTAAATTGAAAATTCACATTGAAAGACCATTATTTTTTGTTAAAATGTATGCTAATAAATTTCAGCTTAGGAATTTATATTTTTTGGTTAAAGCTGTCGAAAATTGTTCTGTCCTTTTGACCTTCTATTCGAAAATTTCTCTCCTTTTGTCGAAATTGACTCTTTTTTAGTTAAAAATGCAACTTTGTGTTTAAAAAATAAACCGGGTCCGTTGAAAGCCAATTGTTTGTCGAAAATTTATCTTTTTTAGTTAAAAATGTAATTATTTGGTTAAAAGTGCATGCATTTTGTTAAAAATTCGTTCTTATTGATATAAACTAATACTATTGGTTGAAAATTGATGTATTTTGCTTAAAATTTGTCTTTTTGATAGAAAATTTTAACAATTTAGTTAAAAATTGTATGTATATATTTTTTTTATTCGCCTTTTCTGGTAGAATATTACTCTTCTTGGTTGAAAAATGAAAATCCAGCAATTTGGTAGAAAATATATTTATTTGGCTGAAGATTCGTATTTTCTTTGTAGAAAATAAATTTTTTTGGTTAAAAATGTAATTTTATGGTTGAAAATGCAACTTTTTTTTGTAAATAATTCATTTCTTTGGTTTGATAATTCGACAGTCTTGTAGAAAATTGGTATTCTTTTTATTGAAAATGAATTTTTTAACTGATTAAAAATTGATTTAAAAAAAATTTTTAATTCAACTATTTGTGGAACATTCATCCATTTTCTTTTTAAAAATCGTGTTTTTTAAAGAAATGTATTCTATCATAAAAATTAGTTTTTCTGTTGTTAAAAATTAGTTTTTGGTTGTTAAAAATTAATTTTTTTAACTGAAAATTTCACTACCTGGTTGAAGATTTAACTTATATGTAGAAAATTCGTCTTTTTGTCCTCTTCAACAATTTGGTAAAAAGTTTAAGAGGTAACACCACTCTAGCGACAGAAAAAAGCTTAACTTTGACTTTTTATTTTTTGTGTATGAAAAAAGTAATACAAAATTTTTAACAACAAATAATTTTTAGTGGGTTTGTTTGATATATATTAAAGTATGAAAAATCTTTATTAATTTTAATTTTGATACTATATGGCGGCGACAGAGCCCGTTTTGAAAATCGTATTTTTTTAAAAGCCCTTCACGGGAGGACGGTTTTCTCGAAAAGTATAAAATCTGAAACGAAAACCAAAAAATTTTATAATCTATATACTAACGTAGGTTTTTTTAAATCAAGTTTTGTACAAATATTACACTTTTTAAGAAATGAATCGATACTTCCATATGGTCAATTAATACGTGTCCTCCCAGTTTGAAAAAAGTGGTTCCGAGAAAAACGCGTTTAAAGTTTTACGAGCACATAATACGTGGAAAAAATGTGTTATCTCCAATCTGCGATAATTAGTTTATGTTGATAAAACATTATTTTTTCAAATGAAAATACAACTATTCCATTTTTGGTTGATAATTGATCTTTTTTAGTTTCAAAACTCAAATATTTGGTTGAAAACTCATGAATTTTGTTGAAAATTCTTCTTTGTTTTTTAAAATTAATCTTCTCAGTTGAAAATTCAACTAATTGGTTAAATTGGTTGGCTTAAAAGTCAAACTTTTTTCATGTCATTCAATGGCTTTATTGACGACTGAAAAATGTTTCAGGGCCCCTAAATAGTTACAGTTTTTACCGAAATTTAAAACTTTTTGTCCACTTTCTACTTAGTGAGGCAATAATTCATGCAAGTTACCAAACTTAATTGTTTAAACAATTTATTATTGTTTATAGTTATCTTCTCTTAGATAATTCTTAATTTTTAGTCATGAACAAATTAATAATAAATATATATCGAAGAGAATTATTTTTAATCCATCTCTTCTTTTTGTGAATATATTTTAATGAAATAAAACAGATATTTAAAATATATTTATGAACAATAATAAATTACTTAAACAATTATTTTTCTTAAATTGCATTGATTAGTACCTTGCTGTAAGTGACAAGCGAACAAAAAGTTAAAAAATTTCAGAAAACCCGCAGCTAATCTAGCATTAATATAGGAGAAGATAGTTATGAACAATAATAATTTGTTTAAACAATTATATTGATTAAAATTAATTAATTATTACTTTTCCCAAAGTAAAAATAGTACAAAAAGTTTAAGATAGCAGAGAAAAAACTATTGTGGTTGTTAAATTGCATTAATTAATACCTTACTTGAAGTGAAAAGTTGACAAAAAGTTGAATATTCCAGGAAAAACCGCAACTTCCTAGCATTATTCAAAGAGAATGTTATTTAATATAATAATAAATTGTTTAAGCAATTATGGGTGTTCACTTGAATTAATTATCACCGCACTGTAATCGAAAAGTGGCGAAAAAGTGCAAAATTTTAGAATAAATGCAACTTCTTAGGATTATTCTAAGAGAATATTATTATAAAAAATGATTAGTGGTTTACACAATTATTTCTGTTTAATTTAATTCTGTTAAATTTAACACCGTGACTTTCTAATTCTATTCTAATTCATTCATTTATTATAATTCTTTTCTATTTAATTTTTTACTCACGGGTTTTTTTGGGACCCTATAAAACAGACTTACGGGCGATATTTAAAAAATGATTATTTTATCTATAGAGTATAGCTAACTGTGAAGAGAAATGTTGTGTTTCAACTTGATTCACATAATATTGCATATACTGAATAAAATGTAAAAAAACATATTTTTTTTCTTATGTGAATAACTTGTTAAAGTTCATGGGGTTTGCGGGACCTTTAAAATATTTGTTTGTTCAAAAAATCGCATTTATTTTTTGTAGATTCGAACAGTTTTTAAAATTACGTGCCCTTGGAGATAAAATTTGAAATAATTTTTCCAAAATTCTTTTATTTATTTGTTTATTATTGAAAAAAATAGATCTGAAGGAGTGAAGGGGGCTGTTATCGGAATAGATCTGGGAACTACATTTTCGTGTGTCGCTTGTATGGAAAGCAAGCATCCAAAAGTTATCGAAAATGCCGAAGGATCAAGAACAACCCCGTCTTATGTTGCTTTTACCAAAGGTTTGTGCTTAATGAAAAGAACAACAAAAATTTTATTTCTCTTTTTGTTAGTTTTTTTTTTTATTTAGAGTACTTTATACATTTTTAGATGGAGAACGATTGGTTGGTATGCCAGCAAAACGTCAGGCGGTAACAAATTCGGCAAATACTTTCTACGCGACGAAGCGTCTCATTGGTCGTAAATTTGAAGATGCAGAAGTAAAGAAGGAAATGTAAGTTGTTGTTATAATTACTATTATTTTAAACTTTTTCTCGCCAGGAAATTTTTTCGAGAGCCTGTTTAATTTTTTTTTAAATTGCAATATAAAATTGGAGAATAATGATTCTGCACTTGTAAAAGTAGCTTTATATTGTTGTATTTAACTATTTTGTTTGAAAAATTGTTTTTTTTTCTGATTAATATTTTGAACTGAATGTTTAACTGTTCCATTTTTTGTTAAAAAATTCATTTTCTTGCTTAAAAATTCAAGATTTTGTTTGTAATTTTTTTCTGTGTTGACTGAAAAATCTTTTTCGTTTGAAAATTCAACTCATGTTGAAAAGTTGTCTCTTTTGGTTGAATTCGACTTTTTTTCATCACAAATTAAAAACTTTTTTTGTTAAAATATCAAATACATTTTTCTATTAAAATTTATCTTTTCTAGGAAGAAAATTAAATGACTTGCTTGAACTTTAAACACTTTTGTTAAAAATTAATTTTTCTGTTGGAGATTTTGTCATTTTAATTTGAAATTCATTTTTTGATTGAAAAATCAGCTATTTGGTTGAATATTTGTTTTCTCTTTAGCTGAAACTGAATTTTTTTTACTGAAAATTTAACTATTAGAATTAAAACTTCTATTATTTATTAAAAAATATTGTTTGTATCTTTAATACTTGTAAAATTCGTTTCTTATGGTAGAAATTATTCTTCGTGATTCAAAATTCATCACTTTGTTTTGGGAAATTTAACTTTTTTTTTTAATCAGTTTTTTTTGTTGAAAAAATTATTTTCTTTAAACTGAAAGTGTTTAAAATTCAACTTTTCTAGGTGGAAATTCATAATTTTAGAGGAAAATTCATCTCTTTGAACATTAATATTTTAAACTGAAAATGTAACTATTCCATTTTTGGTTTGAGAATTATCTTTTTAAATTGAAAATTCGTCGTTTTCTTTGTAGAAATCAATCTTCTTGGATTGAAAATTCAAATATTATAATAAAAGATTCATAATTTTAGTTGAAAATTCATCTCTTTGTTTGAAAATGTAACTTTTTTAAATTAGTTTTTTTTTCGGTGGAAAATTAGTTGGTTAGACTTTACTTGTTTTTTACTTAAAATTTAATTATTCAATTTTTGGTTGAAAAATGTTATTTTTAAATTAAAAAATCGCCTTTTTCTGATAGAAATTAATCGTCTTGATTGAAAATTCAATTATTGTATTGAAAAATTCAACAGTTTAGTTGAAAATTAATTTGTTTTTAAATTAAATTATTTTAGTTAAATATTCATCATTTTAGTTGAAAATTGACCACTCGGATTAAGAATTTGTTGTTTTTTTTGTGTGGAAAATTAATGTTTTTAACTGAAAATTGAAGTATTCCATTTTTGGTTGAAGACTGATCTTTTTTAGTTCAAAATTCAACTATTTGATTGAAAATTTATCTTTTTTGCTTGAAAATTTGGTTTGAGAATTCATGTATTTTATTGCAAAATCGTATTTTTTGGTAGAAAATTAATTTTCTTGGTTGGAAAGTCAACTATTTGGTTTTAAATTGAACTATTCCAGTTGAAGGTTTATCATTTTAGTTGAAAATTCATCACTTTGTTTTTGGAATTTTAACTTTTTATTTCGCATTATTTTTTTATTTATTTTTTCTTTTTAAATAAAATATTTTTTTAACTAAAAATGTAACTATTCCAATTGAATATTCCATTATTTTAGTTGAAAAATCATCGCTTTGATTAAACATAAATTTTTCAACTAAACATAACTATTTAAATTTTGGTTAAAAATTAACATTTTATTTGAAAATTCGTTGTTTTTTTTAGAAATTAATCGTCTTGGGTTGAAAATTCAATTATTATATGAAAAAATTCATCGTTTTAGTTAAAAATTGATCCTTTAGCTTTCAGATGAAACTATTCTAGTTAACGATTCATCATTTTAGTTAAAAATTCATCACTTTGTTTGAAAATGTAACTTTTTTTAAATTAGATTTTTTTCGGTTGAAAATTAGTTGTTTTTTTAAAACTAAAAACGTAATCATTCTATTATTTGAGTGTAAAATTCATATCTTTGGTTAAACATGACTTGTTTTTTACTTAAAATTTAATTATTCGATTTTTGGTTGAAAAATCATATTTTTTAATTAAAAATTCGCCTTTTTCTGTTAGAAATGAATCGTCTTGATTGAAAATTTAATTATTCTATTGAAAGATTCATCAGTTTAGTGGAATTTTTATTTATTTATTATTTATTAAAATTAACTATTCCATTTTTGGTTGGAGACTGATCTTTTTGATTTAAAAATTCAACTATTTGATTGAAAATTTATCTTTTTTACTTGAAATTTTAGGAATTCTGAATAGTTTAAATTGAATTTAATACATTACCTATATCAAATTCACCTAAATATACACTGAATTTTAAGTATAAGAAGATGAAATAAAAATTTGTTTGAATTATTATTCAATTTCTTGAAATTTAAGGACTAATTCAAGAAATGATTGATTACATTAGTAGTATTATTTTTATGGTCGATGGTACTAAAACGTTTTAGAATATGACAAAGCTTTATAAATTAAACACATCAATTGAATCTCTAAAAACTTAAAAAAAACCTTACTTATAATAAACTCCCGAGACTTTATACATATTTCGAGTGGATTGATAAAATAAAATGCTGAATATTACGAAATAGCTGGAATGGTCAGGGAATTTTTTTCTTGATTTGTGTTTAATAAACCCTGACTGAACATTCTCTATTTTTTTTTAAATTAATTAATTAAATAAGTTTTATTTTAATTGTAGGAAAACGGTTTCCTATAAAATTGTAAAGGCATCGAACGGAGATGCCTGGGTTCAAGGAGGAGACGGAAAAGTGTATTCCCCTAGTCAAATCGGTGCATTTGTTCTGATGAAGATGAGAGAAACTGCCGAAGGTTACCTAAACACCCCCGTGAAAAATGCAGTCGTCACCGTGCCCGCTTACTTCAACGACTCTCAGAGACAAGCGACGAAAGATGCTGGACAAATTGCTGGTCTCAATGTTCTCAGAGTCATCAACGAACCCACTGCCGCTGCCCTCGCTTATGGAATGGATAAAACTGACGACAAAATGTACATTTCATAGGAGACCAATATCAGCAAACACGGTGTTTTTCGACTGACTTCAAAATTTTCAATAGATTTGAATAACTTAAAAGGACTTTTTAAAAATATTTTAGGGTATTTAAAAAAAAAAACTTTTAAGACAATTTCAAGAGCTTCTAATTTGAAATTTTTCAGAGAACTTAAAAAAATTCCAAGTATTTTTTAATTAATTTCGTTAATTTAAAGGGATTTCAAGGGGTTTAAAATATTTTAGGATAAAGACTTTTTTTTGTTTTGGAAACTATGGAACGATTTTACAGGACTTAGTAAGATTCAGGAAATTTCAGTCTCCTAGAATTTCACGGGATTTAATAATATTTTAGTGGATTTTAAAGAATTTATTTAAGTGTAGGGCTTCTAAGATTTGAAGAGATTTGACATTATTCTTTGGAATTCACCTTAAATTCT
>NC_046658.1:121662579-121673187 GCF_010883055.1 Belonocnema kinseyi
AAGGATTTTACAGGAAATGTAAGGTTATAGGATATTTTAAAAGTTTCCAATGGATTTTATTAGATTTTCAAGGATTTCAATGGTTTTCTGGGGTTTAAGTGGTATTTTAATCAATTTTCCAGGATTTCAGGAAATATCGTAATATATTTAATAATATTTTAGTGGATTTCAAAGAATTTATTCAAGAGAATTGAAGTTTCTCGTAAGGCGCCAATTCTACTTAATTCTCTGGATTTTTTTTAATTTAAAAATTTATTTCCTAATGGATTTGAATAATTTAATGGGATTTTAAATAATTCGAAATATTTGAGGACATTATAAAGATTTAAAAGAAATTGTAGAAAATTTTTAAATATTCCAAGGAATTTTCAAATGATTTAATACATTTCAAGGGATTTCCGAGGGTCTTAATAATGTTAAGGGATTTTAAAAAATTACATGCAAATTAAAATTTGTTTGGAAGGTATGGAAGGATTTTACAGGAAATGTAAAGTTATTGGGAATAGTTAAACTGCGATGCGCCACCTGGTGACGAAAAATCCGAACTAAAAAGAATTTTGATTTGCGCATAAAAATGTTTATTATGATATTCAGTTTAGAATGCGCTTTTCCAAAAACGTCCACTTTGACAAATTTAAAATTTTATATTTTAATTGTTAGTATACATTTTATTTTAAAGAATTTTAAAATGCAGTTTTAAAGACTTAAGCCATTAGAAATTAGAAGCGTTTGAAATCGAAGATTTTAGAAGAAAAAAAAAACGTTTTCAGCTGATCAACTGTGAAAATAAATTAATAATGATTTTTTTAATTGTTCTTGAAGATTTAAAAAGTGAATAATAATTTATTTTATGGGACGATTCGAAATCAGTTCGCAATTTTAGAATTTCCAGTTGCTAACGTTAAAAATTATGTAAAATATTTCAATTTTAAAATAACCTTAAAATAATATATTCATAATTAAAAGCTTTTGTTAAACTTCACATATTATTAGAGTCTGAAATATTCAACTTTTAAACCATTCATTTTTTAATTAAGAAAAATAAGAATTACTTAATATTTAGAAATATCTGACTATTTAAAATCAGTAATTATAGTAAATTATTAAAAACTAAATTTTGAACGTCAGATTTTAATTGTTCTATTAAAAAAAAACTTAATTTGTAAGTCAAATTGTTGAACTTCGATTTATAAATAACACGTGAACGCATTTTATTCTATAAATAAATTCAAGGAATTTCGGTGTAAATACCCCACGGTATAATATAATAAGAAGTGTTTAGTTTAGTGTTACTCTACAATTCATTAAATTTTTATCTGGAACATTTCTTTTCGCTGTATACACTAATTAATGTTTATTTAAACTTAAATTCCTTGAAACTTACATGAAATAGTGAAATAATCGTTGTTTTTTTTTAAAACCTATTTGTCCAAAATGTGTTTTTTGACTGTATAAGATGGAAATTCGATCTGAAAATATTTGTTATTTTATGAAGATTTGTTTTTAGTTTTCAATCATTGTTTTATACGTCACAAAACAATCGAAAAAACACTTTTATGCAAAAATTAATGCACAACTGTAAAATTGTACCTACTCTTTCTAGTTCCAGTTTTTGGCACCAGGTGGCGAAATGGTAGACCATTCCCAATAGTATATTTTAAAAGATTCCAAGGGATTTTATAAGATTTTCGAGCATTTCAATGATTTTATTGTGTTTAAAGGCTCTCAAGGTATTTCCATAATTTTTTCGGATTTTCAGGAAGTATCATCAGAATTTATGTAATTTCACGGGATTCTGTAATATTTTTATGGATTTCAAAGAATTTATTTACTCAATTTTACCCAATATCGAAATTTGATTGATTTTTTAAAATTCTGTTTGATTTTTTAATGAATTTCATCGAATTCTTCTCGTTTCCCTTAAATTTCTCTAAATTAATCAAATTTTATTGTAATTATTGGAATTTTTTGTACTTAAATTTCTTCTAATTCATTTGAATTCTTTTTAACAAACTTTAAATTGTTTTGTTGTCATTAGTCACTTCCTTGGTTAGAAAGTAGTACTTTCAAAAATTTGAAGAGATTTAAAATGATTTTTCGGAATTCACCCCGAATTCCTGTTTACCTATCCTTAATTCTTTGGAATTTTTTTTAATTCACCTGGACATTTTCAACAACTTAAAAAATGTTCAAAAGTTTTTAAATATTGTAGGTTATTTAAAAAGGTGAGAAAGAAATTTTAAATGGATTTAAATAATTTAATCGGATTTAAAAATATTTGAGGATATTGTAAAGATTTAAAGGAAACTTTAGGAAATTTTTTAATATTCCAAGAAATCTTCAAGAGATTCATGAAATTTCAAGTGATTTTCAAGAGTCTTAATAATTTAAAAAGATTTTAAAAAACTGAATGCGAGTTTAACAAATTTCGGAAGATATGGAAGTATTTTACAGAAAATTTAAGGTTCTAGGATATTTAAAAATATTTCAAGGGCTTTTATAAGATTTTCGAGGATTTCAATGATTTTGTAGGATTTCAAGAGATTTTAAAATAATTTTTGCAATTCATTTAGAATTTGCCCTGAATTTTTTTTTGAGACCGGAAAACCGGGAATTTTAGAAATTTGTAGTAGAAAAATCTGTCCACGTTCGATTTCAATAGTTTTTAAATAATTAGTTGAATTGTTATGTTTTTCAATTATGCTATTATTCAGCTTACAATGCATAATTCAACATTTTTTTATTTCAAATATTTTTATCTTTAAGCTTACATTTTTAATTTAAAGAATTTTTTAATGATTTCTTAAAGACTTGAACAAATAAAAAAAATAAAAGCATTTGTTGTTAAAAACATTGGACAAAAACCATTTTTATTTAATAAATAAATACATTTTTTTAAATTTATCTGTACTTTAAGTCGTGAAAATTGCACAAAAACTTACAAAAATTTTCAGATTTTAACGTTAAAACTTAAATTGTTTCAATTTGAAAGTTTTAGTCATTAAACAAATATGAACGTGTGACTGAAAGTTTATAAACTATTGTCAACTTAAAAATAACTTCATAATAATATATTCTTAATTAAAGGATTTTGTTAAATTAAAAATATTGTTTCAGTCTAAAATATTCATTTTTTAACGCACTCAATTTGAAATTTATAATTAAAAAAAAAATTAATTATTTAATATTTAGCAATATTTGAATTTTTATTTAAGACAAGTAAATTGAAACCAAATATTTAAAAGTAAAGAATCTTTAATTGAATTCTTTGACATAGAAAGTCTGGAATCGTTGAAATTTCGAAGAGCCTTTAAACTTTGAATGGTACAATTTTAATTGTTGTATTTGAAAAATGCTTAATTTGTGAGTGAAATTTTTAAATTTTGATGTATAATTTACAAATGAACATTTGTAGAAAAAATTTGAGTAATTTTAAGAGATATTTAAGAGTTTTAAAAAGATTAAAAATTATCATGCAAATTTTAGAAAGTTTTCTTAAAATCTTCTTGAATCTTTTTTGAAATTTTTTTGTTAAATCTTTCACAATTTTTGAAAAGAATCTAATTTTTTTGTTTAAAATTTGCGAAAAACTACGTTTTGTTTTATATCAGGATATCATCATTCCAAGTTTTACATTAAGTTTTAATCTTTTCAAAACTTCTACATATCTCTTAAAATTACTCAAATTTCGCCTACAAATAATAAATGTTCAATTGTTATTTATACATTCAAATTGTAAAGAAGTTCTATAAAATTTGCAGGATTTTCTGAAAATCGTATAAAAAATTAAATTAATCTTGATAGATATTTAGAAGTTTTGAAAAAATTTCCAAAATAATTTTAAATTTAAAACAAATTTGAAACAACTTCTAGATTTCTCAAGATTTTGAAATAAAATTTTGAAGCTTTCCAAGGATGTTTAAACTATTTCAAAAGAAAATAATTGAATTTCTAATTTAAGGTATTCAGTTAAAAAAAAAAAACAATTTTTCATTATATAATGTTTCTAGCTTAAAATTCCTTAAAATTATGTAATTTAAAAATTTTTAAATTTTATTCATTGATTTTTTAATTTAGAGCATTAAAAATGATAACGTGAATTTATATATTTTTATATTGAAAAATGTTAGTGCCTTTTATTTTTATACGCGTATATTATTGAGCACTTGAACACAAATTTTTTTAATTAAAAACTTTTAAATTTCAATTTTAAAAGTTCAAAGTTTAACAGTTCCACTTTGAGTGCTTTCATTTGCAGCTCAGTTTTTATTACCTCAAGTGGAATTTTTTTAGCTTTAGTGTTCCATTTTTTAAATTTAATTGACCGTGACAAATGTTTACGAACTGGGAAATGACCGGGAATTTATTTCGTCGATTAAAACGGCCACCCTGTTTCAAAAATTTGAAATTATTTTCTGGAATTCCCCCTGTATTCTTATTAATTTACCTTAAATTCTTTGGAATTCTCTGGAATTTTTGTAATAAACTTGAATTCTGGTAAATTTACTCAATTCTACTTTTATTTTAATGGATTTTTAAAATGTAATTCTTAAAAGTTTTGATTTATTTGATACTGAAGTCTTTCAACCTCACTTTAAACTATCAGGCATTTCATCAAATTCTTTTGAATTCATTTTAAAATTTTCTGAGTATTCAGCACTTAGAGCCTTTTTTGGATTCCAAATCACAGAATTCAAGTCAAAGAAACTCCACTTTGGAGTTATTTCCACGAAAATGTACAAAAGAATCTTTAAAGAAAAAGAAAAAATCAAGGTTATTTAAAAATACAGCTAGGTATTTTTTCTTTTGGGTTTCAAAATGACCGTGGAGAGTACCACAGAAATGAGATTAGAAAGAAAAAAATAACAAGAGGTGTAAGTCCTTTTTGGGCTGAAATCAGTCGAGACACACCTTGTGTGAAAGTTAATTTCATCACTGCTTTATTAATCAGAAAATTAAAATTCCTAGCATCGCGGTCTACGACTTGGGAGGTGGTACCTTCGATATTTCCATCCTGGAAATTCAAAAGGGAGTTTTCGAAGTCAAGTCCACAAATGGAGACACATTTTTGGGCGGAGAAGATTTCGACAATGCTTTAGTTAATTACCTAGTATCTGAATTCAAGAAAGACGTAAGTTTCAAAGATTAATTTATTTAAACTATTTTTAACTATTTAAAATAAAAATGAATAATTAGAAATTAGTACCTGAATCGCGAAATTCTTGGAAATTAAAAAAAGGATCCAGTTATCAAATTAGGCCAAGACAATCTCCATTCAAATTAAATAATAATAATAATAATAATAATAATAAAATAAGAGGGAAAGGTGTCAATCTTTAAAACTCCTTCCTTTTTTTCTCGTAATAATTTATTTCTTTAATTAATCGAAAAGCATTGATAAAAAATTTATTTAAAAAATATCTTGCATTCAAACTGTTTTTAAATTTATAGTTCAAATTTCATCGTTGGATTTTTGTATTTATTTTATTTCCACGAACTTCGTAGCTACATTTGAATTTTGGACGTCAAAAAGGCCATTTAAATTTTGATTTATTCGGAATTAAATTTTTGTATTGTGGGAATTTTTTTGCGAAAAGAGGGGAAATTCTTCTATTTTAAAAATAACTTTGTAATGAAATACAAATTAATAAATGCTTTAATCGCTCGATTTTTTTTATTCGTGCAATTTTTAAATTCAAATATAAATAAAATATTTTTCCAATAAAATTGTATTTTTTTATAGCATCTATTATCTAAAATAATAGAAACGAAAAGCAATTCAGCTATGAACTTTTTTGCTAAAATTGTAAGGTTTTGGGATTAAAAGTTAAGGTTGAACCAAAAAATATTTTTATTTTAAATAAAGAAAAGTTAAATATAACAACAAAGTACGATTTTTTAACGAAATACTTTATTACTTAACTAAAGCCGATCAATTTTCAACGATACAATTGCATTTTTAATTTTTATAAAAGACTTTTCTATCAAAAAAATACGAATTGTCAACTAAATAAATGTATTTTCTACCAAATAGTCGAATTATCAATCAATAAACTTACTTTTTCATCTAAAGGTGTGATATTAGTTCAGTTTTATTTAATTATTGTCATGTTTATGTATTTTTTATTTCCAACATTTTTTATGAGTAGTTGAATTTTTAAAGTAAAAAGGGATCAATTTTTAATCAAAAATGTTGTAGTTACATTTTTATTAAGAAAAATTAATTTTTCAAAAAACACTTTAATTTTGTTACAAATAGTTGAAGTTATACCAAATAGTTAAAATTTCTACTAAATTGTTTAATTTTCGAGTTAGAAATATGAATTTTCTACAGAAGAGTTGAATTTCCATTTCTACAGAAATAGATACATTTGCACAAAAAAAATTGACAGTCAAGAAAGATAACAAAATTTAAATCAAATTGTTGAATTATGCAGCCAAAAAGACGAATTTTCAACAAAACATTTATATTTTCTACCCAGAAGAATTAATTTTTAATAAAATTGCTGAATTTACAACAAAATAATGCAATTTTGAACCAAACAATAACATTTTTATTAAAAAAAATACAAATTCTTAATGCAAAATTTAATAGTAGACTTTTCAACCGAGAAGAATGAACTTTAAACCAAATGTAGTTTGGTTTTTTATTGGGTCTTATTAATTTATTTTATTTTTAATAAAAATTTAATTTATTTTCAATACTTTAAAAATTGTATGACCAAGAATTTTGTGAGACCGGAAAATAATAGTAAATTTATTTTTTCACCGAGAATTTTACAAATTTTTAGAAAAAAATCAGTCTCACTATAATTTCAATCGTTTTTTAGAAATAATTAGTTAAATTTTTATATTTTTCAATTATACCATTAATGAATGATTTTTAAAATTTAATTGTACTTGAAGATTTAAAAAGTGAATTATAATTGATTTTACAAGGCGCTCCAGAATCAGTTCACAATTTTAGAATTTCCCGATTTTTAAGTAAAAATTAAATTATTTTACTTGGAAAGTCTCATTAGTTAAATAAATCTAAACGCCTGTTTTCAATTTTAAAATAACTTCAAAATAATATATTCATAATTAAAGGCTTTTTATTAAATTTTAAATAGTATTTGAGTCTAAAATATTTCATTTTTAAACAATTCAATTTGAAATTTTTTAAATAAGCAATTGAGCAATCATTTAATATTTAGAAATATCTGACTATCAATTTAAAATCATTAATTATAAATTAAATATTAAAAACTAAACTTTGAATGTTGCAATTTTAATGGTGTTATTTTAAAAAATTTTATTTGTCAGACTGTTGAATTTTGATGTATAAATAAAAATGTAACACTCATTATTCTTAGAAAAAATTCTAGTAAATTGAAGACATATTTCTAGTTTTTGAAAAAATTCAAAATTAATTACAATTTTGAAATGATTTAAAATACTTTAAACAAAGTTTACGTGACTACGTAGATAGATATTGGCAGATTCCGAACAAAAAATTTAGTAACTTTTCAAGAATTTAAAAATACTTTAGAAGAACAACATATATTTCGTAGTATAATTTAAAGTGATTTTTTATTCTGAAAAATTAATTTTAAGAAAATATTTAAAAAGATTCACAAAATTATCTAAAATGAATGTGGAAGATTTGAAGAAAATTTTAGTATTTTAAGAAATTCTAAAACAATTAAAAAAACAATTTGAAATTTGAAAAAATGTAAAACAATATGTAAAATGTTTAATATTTCTAGCTTCAAATATGTTTAAATTGATGTAATTTTGAAAACAAATTTAATTCATTGATTGATTCTTTAATTTAGAGCATTGCAAATGATTGAACTCTATATTTTATGAAAGTTTAAACATTTTTATTTGACACTTGAACTACTTTCAATTTAAGATCGTTCAGTTGAAAAATGTTAGTAGATTTAGAGTTATATTTTTTAAATCTTGAATATATATATAAAAGACGAATTTTCAAAAAAATACATGAACTTTCAACGAAAAACATTACTTTTTAAGTCTAAAATATAAATTTTAAACAAAAAATGGAATCATTAAATTTGCAGTTAAAGGAATTTAAAAAAAAAGAAGGATTTTTCGATTGTTCAATTGTTAACAAACAAAAAAATGGATTTTTTTACGAAGAAGATGAATTCTTAAGAAAATACATGAATTTTCAAACAAAAATTTGAAGTTTCTATCAAATGGTTGAATTTGAATCAAATAGTTTAATTATTAACAAAAAATTAATTTTCAATGAAAAAGATCAATTTTCAACCAAGAAGATTAATTTCATACCATAAAAAACAAAAGTTCAACATAATACATGAATATTCAACAGAATAAGTGTGTTTTCAACTCCAAAATATAAATTTGAAACCAAAAATTAAATCATTTAAATTTTAGTTAAAACGATTAATTAAAACAATTAAAAGAAGTTTTCAATAAAATATGCATGTGGTCTAAAAAAAAAGATATTTCAAACAAAATAAAAATACAAATACTTCAAAAACTAGTTGAATCTTGAAAAAAAAAATTTAACCAGAAAGAAGAATCTCCAACTTAAGGATTGAGCATCAACCTAAAAATATGCATTTTCAAAAAAAAAATTATTTCAAACAATTGTTGAATTTGAGGCATTTAGAGAAAAAAAAAACTTATTTTTTACAAAAAAAGTTAAATATTTTACCCGAAAAAGGCGAGTTTTTAATAAAAGATATGGTTTTTCTACCAAAAAGACAGTGGATTTATTTTTTGCTCGGGAATTTTACAAATTTCAGGAAGGAAAATCTGTCAAGTTCGATTTTGACAGTTTTTTACATATTTTAATATTTTTTGAGATTTTAACGTTAAAAATTAATTAGTTTCAATTTGAAAGTCTAAATTTAAAATATTTTTTCAATCTTTAGTCTAAATTATTCATTTTTTAACCCAATTAATTTTTGAATTAAGAAAAAGATTAATTATTGAATATTAAGCAATATTTGAATGTCTATTTAAGACGCATAAATTAAAAATCAAATATTTAAAACCAAACAATTTAAAACTAAATTGTTTGACATAGAATATGCCATAGAATATGTTTGAAAAATAATTTACAAATAAACATTTGTACAAATTAGCATGCAAATTTTAAAAAGTTTCCTTAAAATCTTCCAAAATTGTTTTTGAAAATTTTGTCAATCTTTTAAAACATTTTTTATTATTTTCTTAAAATATTTTCAAAACTTCTACATATTCCTTAAAATTACTCATATTTCGTCTACATATAATAAATGTTCAATTGTTATGAATACGTCACAGTTTTAAGGAAATTTTCTAAAATTTGCAGAATTTCCTAAAAAATGTAGAAAAAAAAGGCAATTGATTTTGACAGATATTTAATTTAATAATATAGAGCATTGAAAATGATAACGTAGATTTCTATTTTTTTATATTGAAAAATGTTAGTACCTTCCATTTTAAACTTTAATTTTAAAAGTTCGAAATTCAACAGTTCCACTTTGAGTGCTTTAATTTGCAGCTCAGTTTTTATTACTTTAAATGAAAATTTTTTTATCTTTATTGTTTGATTTTTTAAATTTCATTGACCGTAAAACCGGGAATTTATTTCTTCTAATAAAACGGCCATCCTGTAAATTAAAAAAAAAAAGCAAACTTGTAGGCTTTAGTTTCAAAAACTGAAATGTTTTCTTTTGAAATTAGTTGAAACAATTGTTGGCGATTAATTTTGTAGCAAGGCATCGACGTAACGAAGGATGCGATGGCGATGCAACGTCTGAAGGAAGCTTCAGAAAAGGCAAAGATTGAGCTCTCAAGTTCATTGCAAACCGATATTAATTTGCCTTATCTCACGATGGATGCAAGTGGCCCGAAACATTTAAATCTCAAACTTTCACGAAGCAAATTCGAAAGTCTGGTCGGTGATTTGATTAAGCGGACAATTCAGCCCTGCCAAAAGGCTCTTTCGGACGCGGAAGTCAACAAATCAGACATCGGAGATGTTCTTTTGGTTGGTGGCATGACTCGAGTTCCCAAAGTCCAGCAAACGGTTCAAGAGCTCTTTGGAAGACAGCCGTCGAAAGCGGTTAATCCGGATGAGGCTGTTGCCGTCGGTGCTGCTATTCAAGGTGGTGTCCTCGCTGGAGATGTCACGGATGTTCTGCTTCTTGATGTCACGCCTCTTTCTCTCGGTAAATATTTCTTCTCAATTCTTTAACCGTCACAGACTTTTCCCTTGTTTGCTTAGTTTCCCATTTTTTCTTCAAATTCTCCCTTTTCTCCTATTCTCAAACATTTTCCCCTTTTCGTTTTAAATTCAATATACTTAAAAGTACAATATTTGTATTGCGCGAAAAATTCTTCTGAAATTAGTCAGTGTACCCATTATTGAATAATAATTAAAAGCCATTTTAGCAATTAAATACATTTTTTTGAGTAAATAATTTACGCGTTTTCAGTGCAGAATCATTCAAAATATTCTTAAAGGAAAGGGGGAGGGTCGAAAAGGCCGGTTTTTGGCCTAATTTATTTTTGGACCAAAAAATCTGAAAAAATCATGGTATTATCTTATAAGTATCCCGAGTCGATTGCACGCTAAACGGACTA
>NC_046658.1:121673287-121701492 GCF_010883055.1 Belonocnema kinseyi
TTTAGCGTGCAATCGACTCGGGATACTTATAAGATACTACCATGATTTTTTCAGATTTTTTGGTCCAAAAATAAATTAGGCCAAAAACCGGCCTTATTGACCCTCCCGCTTTGATGCTGAAACATTTTAAAGCATGTTGAAAATGTGAAAAACTGGAAACAGAATATTTATAAAATATATGGTACTTTTAGATAAGTAATAGAAGGTGAACACTTTTTAGGGACCGTACATAAATTTTCTTGAAAAGACAATCTTTTTGTTTTCAATTTCTACTGTTTGGTTAAAAATTCGTCTGTTTGGGTTAAAAATTCAACTGTTTTCGTAGAACTTTAACCTTTTGTTTAAAATTCATATTTTGTGGCCGATAAGTCGACTGAGATCTTTTTTGGAAGCAAACTATTTTTTCTGAAAATTTTTCTTTTTTATATAAAAATTCATATTTATTCTAAGAAATATTGCATCTTTCTTGGATAAAAATGCAACTGTTTTGTTTGAAAATTTATCTATTTCCCAGAAAATTTTCTTTTTATTTAAAATTCGTATTTTTGTGTTAAAAAATCAATTCAAATTTTTTTCGATGAAAATGCAACTTTTTTTTTTAACTGGCCTTCTTAATTTCAAAATTCACCTGTTGTAGTACAATTTTTATTTTTATTGGACAAACAAGCAAATGTTTGTTTTAAAATTTAACAATCTTGTTCAACAGTCATGCTTTTTGGCTAAAAATTCGACTATTTAGCAGAAGATTAGCTCATTGTTTACAATCCTTATTTGGATGTTGAACAATGAACTGGAATCTTTTTTGGATACAAATTTTTCTATTTTTTAAGGTTTTTTTTTAATTTATATTTTTTGGAAGAAGTGTCATCTTTTTAAAATAAAATTGTAACTGTTTGTTTAAAAATTCAACAATTTTGTTGAAAAGTCATACTTTTTGTTTGAAAGTTCTGTTTTTTTTTCTTGCAATTGTAAATATTTCGTAGAAAATTTAATTATATAAAAATACACCTGGTTGGTTGAAAATTCCACTGTTTGGTTGAAAATGTAACTGCTTCGTAGAAAATTTACTTTTTTTTAAATTTATATTTTGATGAAAAATGAACTGAAAAGTTTGCTGGATTAAAGTTCACTTTTATTAGAAAAGTTTGTCGTTTTTTTCATGAAAAATTTCTCTGTTCTACTACCAATTTCATCTTTCTTGGATAAAAATTCAACTATTTGGTAGAGAATTGAACTATTTTGTTAAAAAGACATTCTTTTTGGTTGAAATGTACAAAGTTAAATACCTAATTAACAAATGGAATATTCCAAATTCATCAATTGCAATGATAAATATTCTAACTCGAAAAATGTGAAAACAAATTAAATCAGTAAAATTTAACGATTTCAAATTCAAAATATTTGCTTTTGGTTCAAAAATTTTGACGAATTGGTTATATTTACAGTTTTTACTAATACAGAATAATAAAAAAGTATGAAATTTATAAATACATTTCTTGTTTAATCATTTTTTTGTTGTTGTAAATATCCAAAAACATGTTTTTTTTATTGAGTCATATGCACACATTAAAAAACAATTGAATATGTCGACCCTGAAATTTAGTCAGCTAAAAGCAAAGAAACATTTTATCATTTTTCTTTTTCGGAAAAAAAAAATTTGTCGTGATTTCAGTTTTTTGGGATTTGATTTTTTCTGCAATTTTGGAACGTTATAAACTCCACGAAAAAGAATCAATCCAAAAAACATGTTTTTGCACATTTTCGAAAAATTCGAAATAAGGCAGATTTTTTTTTTATTTTGAAAATGTTCAATCTTAAACTTAAAAAGAGAAAAGAAGATATTGAAGAAGATATTGCGTGAGAAAATGACCCTATTTTTTTGAGATTGTCTTTTTGTGATGCAACTATTTTGCTCCTATGTTTAAGAAAAAAAATTATACTAATGCTACCCGGAAAATTGGGAAAACCTGACATTTTTCAGGAGTTTTTGTATACCTGGAACACCCTGGAATTTGTGAAAGCAGCTTTATATTAAAGTATTTAACTATTTTATTGAAAATTTGTTTTTCATTTGTTTGAAATTAATTTTCTTAACTGATAATTGAATTATTCTATTTTTCTTCTTGAATTGATCGTTTTCAGTTGAAAACTTAAGTATCTGGTTAAAAATTGGATGTATTTTGTTGAAATATTCATCTTTTTGAATTAAAATTCAGCTGTTTGAGTTAAATATTAATCTTTTTCCTTAAAAATTCAACAATTTCTTTTTCAGTTTTTTCTTTCTCTTCACTGAAGAAGCTTTCTTGGATTAAAATCCAACGCATGCTGAAAAGTTGTCTTTTTGGTTGAATTCGACTGTTTTTTTTAATGAAAAATTAAAATATTTTTGGTTAAAATATCAACTAGTACTATTCCTTGGTTGAAAGTTACTCTTTTATTAAAAATTAATTTCTTTGATTGAAAATTCATCTCTTTGGTAGAAAATCAATTATTTTCATTTTAGTTTAAAATTCACCTTTTTGTCTGAAATTTCAACTATTTTGTAGAAAATTCATTTTTTGACTTGAAAATTCACCTCGTTTGGTTTATAATGAACTATTTGGTAGAAAAATCGGCTTTTTAGATGGAAAATTCATTTCATTTGGTTCAAATTAATTCCCTTTGATGGAGAATTCAATTTTTTAAAAATAAAAATACCTTTTTCTAAATTCAAAACTGAATTATTTCCGTAAAAATGTCAAATTCTTGGTTGTGAACTTTTTTGTTGAAAATTTATAGTTTTTAGTTAAAAATTTCTCTATTTTGTAAGAAAAATAGGCCATTTGGTGTTAAAATTCCACTAGTCTGTTGAAAATTCGCCTTTTTGATTTCAAAATTTATCTCATTTGGTAAAAAGTTCTTCGTTTATGGTTAAAAATGCTACATTTTTGTTAAAAATTAATCCACTTTGGTGGTGATTTCAATTTTTTAAATGAAAATTCCTCTATTTATGTTGAAAATTGAATTATTTTGGTAGAAAATTCAAATCTTTGGTTGAAAATGAACTTTTTTTTTTAATTCATATTGTCGGTTTGAAAATTCTACTATTTTGTAAAAATTTCGTCTTTTTGACTTGAAAATTCAACAATTTGGTTGAGATTTTTCTTCTTTCTTACCTGAAAAATCTTGTTTGTTTTGAAACTTAACTCAAATTTGGTTAAAATTTAATTATTTGTTGAAAATACAACAAATTTTTTAATTCATCTTTTTTGGTTAAAAATTCGTCTTTTTGTATTGAAAATTAACCGTTTTGGTTAAAATTTCAACAGTTTGGTTAAAAATTGATCTATTCTGTGGAAAATATATTTTCAACTAAAATTTTAGAAAAATTAAAGCGTTTCAAATCTAATTTAATTTAGTACTGTTAAGGTTTGCTTTAAAATTAATCTATTTTGATTGACGATTAACCTGTATTTTGTTAAAAATTCGTCTTTTTATTTCAATTCAACTGTTTTGGATTTCGAGTTGATTTTTTTTTATTGAAATAGCAACGATTAAATTTTTTATTGAAAAAATTGTCTTTCTTGGTTCGAAATTTTATTATTTGGTTAAAAATTAAATTATTTCTTTAAAAATTAAACTATTTTTTAAAAACTCATCCTTTTTAGTTTAAGGTTGAACTCTTTAAAAAATTCTTTTTTTGTTTGAAAATTCATCTGAATTTGAAAAATTAACTATTTTATTCCAAATTAACTTTTTTGTTGAAAGTTCAACTGTTATGTAAAAAATTTGCCTTTTTGGCTTGAAAAATCCACAATTTGGTTAAAAAATTTGTCTTCTTCTTTTACTGAAAAATATCTCTCAGTTGCAAATTTGTCTTTTTCATATGAAATTTATCTCTTTTATTAAAAATTCAACTTTCAGGTTAAAAATTAATCAGTTTTTGTAGAAAATGTAACTATTTAGTTGAAAAGTCAGATTTTTGGTTGAAATTTCGTCTTTTTTTCATAAAAAAAAAAATGAATCTTCTTGGTTGAAAATTCATTATTTTTATTGAAAATTTCGCGTTTCTTTTCTCGATTGAATCTTTAAGAATTTCTTTACTCTCATCTAAAAAATTAGCAAATAAATCGTCTAGGATTCACTCTTTCAATGCGTCATGTTTTCTTATTTCTTTCATTTATGTTTATGATTTAAAAAAAATGAATCCGAAACCTTGTAAAAAAAAGAGCATAAAATTGTGTAAAAATGTTTGATTTGTTTTAGGGGATTTCCCGACGGACTGAGATATATTTTTTTAAAATGAAATTCAAATTGTAATTGGAACTTTGTTTGCAGGTATTGAAACTTTGGGAGGAGTTTTCACTAGACTGATTACTCGTAACACTACTATACCCACGAAAAAGAGTCAAGTATTCTCAACGGCTGCTGACGGACAAACTCAAGTCGAAATTAAAGTTCACCAAGGAGAACGAGAAATGGCTACCGACAACAAACTCCTCGGACAATTCAGTCTTGTTGGAATTCCTCCCGCACCGAGAGGAGTTCCACAAGTCGAAGTTACTTTCGACATTGACGCTAACGGAATTGTTCACGTTTCTGCCAGAGACAAGGGAACTGGAAAAGAACAACAGAGTGAGTTTTTTTGTTGTTGTTGATATTTTTACGAGATATATGTTTAGGTTGAACAAAAATGTCAACAAAAAATCTGCCTGGATTACTTTTTTCTACACAATTCACAGATTAAGAAGCTGTTTAAATCGAAATCCTAGCTTATTTAGCTGTTCGATATTAGATTGGCTTTTGATAATAAAAATTAATAAAAATCGGCAATATTATAATGATTTCTTACGTACAATTGTCAGCTCTTTCCGAATCTGAAGTCGGAATTGCACTATTAAATTGTGCACTATTAAATTTATATCACTCAAAAAAGATATAAAAATTTCGCTAATTGAAAACTATTCTCTCGGTACCCTGCATTGAGTTTATTCTTTATGAATATCAATTTTTCAATATATGATTATTACAAGCATATTTATTACTTTCAACAATATACTGTACTTTGAACAAATACTGAAACATTATTATAAAATTATTTTAAGCTCTCGGTATCAAATTTTAATTTAAAATTGTAGTAAAATTTTACAAATTCTTAATTTTATTTTATGAAAGCTTTTCCAAGAATTGGATGCATTACAAGGTCCCGAAATATTTGATGGAGTTGGATATTTTACCTTAGTACATTACTTCGCCGCTTTTAAAGCTAGGGATAGAATTCTTAAATTCCCGAGAATTTAAGTTCAGGTTATATAACCGAGAATATGACAGAATTGAGGAGAATTTAAGAATTTATGATTTTTAACAATTATTTTATTGTTCAGATTATATTAGCGGGTGAATATCAATTATTTTGTGACTCAGACGTATTTAGGGATTACAGTGTTTCAT
Organism: Belonocnema kinseyi; assembly: GCF_010883055.1. Taxonomy (NCBI): domain Eukaryota; kingdom Metazoa; phylum Arthropoda; class Insecta; order Hymenoptera; family Cynipidae; genus Belonocnema; species Belonocnema kinseyi. Next base: position 121,678,718 of record NC_046658.1, read on the forward strand.
ATGCAAATTAAAAATCTTCAAAACATATTAATTTATTTAAAACAAAAAAAAAGTTTTTTCCACTTTAAAAGATAATTCTTTAAGAAAATACTGGAATTTTCAACAAATTAATTGCATTTTTAATATAATAGTTAAATATTCTAACTAAAAAAACAAATTACCATTGAAAAAGTGTCTTAGTTTATATTTTAATCAAAAAAGAATTAAATTTATGCAACAAAAGAAAATAATTTTAAAGCCAAAAAGACAAATTACCAACAGATAAAGATTTTTTACTCAAAGAAAAAATAAAAGTTTATCTAAATTATTGATACTTCAAACCAGAAGACAATTTTTCTTTATAAAACTTCAATTTTCAAAGAAAAAATATGACTGCACCACAAAAAATTAATTTTACACGAAACTGATGCATTTTTACGCAAAAAAAGGAAATTTCAAAGTAAGAAATAATTTTTTTAAAAGAAAACGCGAATTTTTAACTAAAAAATATCAATCTTAAAAAATGAATTCTAAACAAAAAAAGAAGTATTTTCCACTAAACAGTTAAATTTTGAACCAGACTTCAACAAAAAAAAAATTCAGAATGTAGTTTAATTTTGACCCAAGTAGTTGATTTTTCAATTAAAAAATATTAATTTATAACAAGATAATTAAACTTTTAACCAACGAGATAACTTTTCAACTTGAAATATAAATCTTTAAAAAAAAATGTTTTCTTAACAAAGCGATTCAACCAAATGTTTTAAACAAATTAGTTGAATTATCAAGGAAAGAAGAACGATTTTTAACCAAAAAGTTGCATTTTCATACAAAAAATGAAATTTCTTCTATAACAGATGAAGTTTTAAATCAAATAGATAAATTTTCAACAAAAAAAGTTGAATTTTCTGTCGAAAAAGATTTTAGTCGAGTTTTCTCGATCAAACTACGAATTTTTTAAGAAGAAATAATTTACTACCAAAAAAATTTAATTTTCAATCCAAAAAGAGGAATTTTTACACAAAAAAATGACTTTAACAAAATTGTTGAATTCTCTAGCAAATAGTTGTATTTTTATCAAAAATATGAAATTTATCTTAAAGCAGTAGAATTTTTTATTACAAAAAAAAAGTTGAGTTTTCATACAAAAAAGATTCCAGTTAACTCAGTAACATCAAAAATTGAAAAAGATAACATTTTTTCAACCAAAAAGGATTAATTTTTAACAAAATATTGAAATTATCTACCAAATAGTTGCTTTTTTATCCAAAAAAGATCAATTTTGTACTAAAACATATGAATTTGTAATAAAAAACAAAAATTTTTTGTAAGTGAAACTTTCATCCAGAAAATATTTCAGTTCATTTTTCAACACCAAATTATAAATTTTAAACAAAAAGTAAATTTTCTACGAAATAATTTCTAACCAAAAAGTTTCAATTTTATCAAAAAAAAGATTTTATTTTTGCTAAAGCAAGTAAACTTAAAAATAAAATAGACAGACTTTCAAAAAAAAGAGTTGAATTTTCAACCGAAAAGTTAACGAAAAAATGTAATTTTCTAGTAATTAAAATAAATTCTGAGATTCTCAGAAATTCTCAGGTATCTAAAGGGCTAAAAATTCTTACTTTCGGAACATTAAAAAAATTCTTGATGACTGGTCCTTCATACTCTGAATCTAAAAGATTAAAGAAAGCACTTGTAGAATTCTCTTGTTTACGTGTCTATTTTATTTATTTTATATTTAAATATATAGATTTGTAATTAAATTTGTTTGATCACAATCAACCTTTTAAAAAGAAATTTGTTTAGCTCTGATATAATCAAAATTAAGAGAATATATTTAGTCATAAAAAAAAGAAGTGGCCTAAATTTTTCAAATACTTTTTCAAATACTAAAAATCTATAAATAATTTTAAATAATCATAAATAAGAACAAAAAAGGAAACCTTCATATCCCGACGTTCACGTCGTGTTTTCTGGATAACGCTAAGAATGGTATAATTAACTAAATTTAAAAATAGATATGTTCTAATCTAAATAGAAATGTATTGTATTTCTACTTCAATATTAATTTAGTGATGAAAATTTTGAAATTCCGACTTCAGATTCGGAAAGAGCAGGCAATTTTTGCGTAAGAAATCATTATAATATTGCCGATTTTTATTAATTTTTATTACCAAAAGCCAATCGAATAGCGAACGGCTAAATAAGGTAAATGAGCTTGAATTTCGAGTTAAACAGCTTCTTAATCTATGAATTGTGTAGAAAAAAGTAATCCAGATACATTTTTTTTAGCATTTTACACGTTTTCCAAGTCTTTATTTTTTTTCATTTAGAAAGCATATCATTTGCAATGTTTTTAGAAAAAATAAATTTCAAAGGTTAACAATATTTCTCGTAATATTTAAAATTCTGCAATTTTGAACAGTGAAAATGAGAGTGATTATTTTTATTTATAGAAATCACATTTTTTAGTAAAAAAAATCTATCCAGTCGTTTTTAATATCGCTTGATACTTATATTGTGCGATACTTATTATAATATATTTATCGTTTTTAAAATTTCTATAATTTTAATTTTAAATTATAGTTTTAAATGCACAATTCTAAAACGATTTAATTTTTGAGGCCTTGAAAAGAAAGTTTTTTAATACATTAATTTTTAGATTAATCTTGGGGGATTTCGAATTTTAAATTCAACAATATTGTAGTTTTAAATTCAAATATTCAAAATTTCAGGACAATTCCGCTATTAGATATTTCAAAACTTCATATTAAAATATTTCGTAGTCAGTTTTGAATTTGATAATTTTTTATGTAAATATCAAGTAATTTAGAATTCAAAATCATAAAATTATACAACTTCAAAAATTGGAATCAAATCAATAATTTCAAATTAGGTTTTAATTTTGCAATTAAAATTGAATTGGTTGGATTTTGGAAAGCATAATTAGAAATTTAAAAATTATTAATTTGTAAGCCATTAAATTTCTTTTTTAATTTTAAATGAAGTTCGCATTCGTTTCAACTTTCCGGATTATAATTTTTTTATTTTTAATGTTTCTCATTTAAAATTACTATTTATTTTGAACGTTTTTCAGAATTCAAAAGTTTATAATTTTTTAATATTCAATTTTGAACGCTTTAAATTTTTAATACTAAAATTTAAATTCCTTTTGATCTTAAATCATCCAATTTTTAAAATTCGAATCTTACAAAATTCATTTTTTGTTCAAGTTGACGGTTTATCTCTTTGGTTGAAAATTTAATTATTTCGATAAAAATACTTTTCATGTTTTTTTGAAATGAAATTGTTTAACCTGATAATGAAACTATTCCATTTTCGGTTAAAAGTTGATATTTTTATTTAAAAATGTAACTATTTTGTTAAAAATTTATCTTTTTAGTTAAAAGTTCAACTCTTGCGTTGAAAATTCGTGTGTTTTTGTAAAAATTCATGCATTTTGTTGAAAATTCGTCTTTCATGGTGAAAATTTAATCATTTTTGGTTGAAAAGTCGATTATTTGACTTGAAATTAAACTAGTTTCTAACAAAATTATTTTTTATTGAGGTTTTATAATTATAGGTGAAAATTCAACTATTTAATTTTAAATCCAATTTAATCTTTTAGTCTGTATATTGTGTAAGTTAAAAATTTAACTATTTGGTAGAAAATTTATATATTTGGTTGAAAATTTGTCTTTTTGTATAGAAAATTATTGTTGTTTGTTGAAAATTAAACTTTTTGATGAAAATTCACCAGTCTTCTAAAAAATGGTATTTTGGTCTCGAAAATTCAAATATTGGATTGAATTTTAATCTTCTTCTTTTTTTTTAGAAAGTCAACTATTTTATTAAAATTTCTAATTATTTTTGGAAAATTCAACTGTCTTATTGTCCTAATTTTCGTCGAAAATTCAAATATGTTGTTGAAAATTCATCCCTTTGGAAACTTTTTTGTTAAAAATTCAACTTACTGAAAAAGTGTGTCTTTTTGATTTGAAAAAAATATACTTTTGTAGTTAAATCTTTGAATATTTTTTGGAAAACTCGACTCTTTACTTTAATTTTGAGCGTTTCGTATTGAATTCAATACGTTATCTTCATAAATTTTCTTTAAAAGGATTTATAAACGTGAATCGACTACAACACTGAATTTAACGTCGAATTGATCTTTACTTTAATTTTTTTTTTTTTCAAATTAGTTGTGATTCAATCGAGCGGTGGTCTGAGCAAAGACGAAATCGAGAACATGGTGAAAAAAGCCGAACAGTATGCCCAGGAAGACAAGGTGAAGAAGGAAAGAGTAGAGGCTGTGAATCAGGCGGAGGGTATTGTCCATGATACTGAGTCTAAGATGGAAGAGTTCAAATCACAATTGCCACAGGAAGAGGTAATTTTTCAGGAGCTAAGTGCTTCTTAATTTGCCTATTAGTTGTCCTCTATTTTGTATATAATGAAAATTTCTCCTTTTTTTCCAGTGCGACAAGTTGAAAGAACTGGTTGCAAAATTGAGAGAAACTTTAACTAAGAAGGACGAAACCGATCCCGAAGATATTAAGAAGCAAACGAACGAACTTCAACAAGCAAGTCTCAAATTGTTCGAGATGGCCTACAAAAAGGTACGTCTCCTATTTTGAAACAACTTTTATATTTTATAATTTCCGACGAGGGGTTGACCACTCATTTTTTGAGTTTACATCAGATTTGAGCAAGATTTCAGAACGATTTGTGATTCAAAAGGATTCAAATATTGTACAAAATTGCAATAGATTTCAAACAGTTCTAAGATTTCAGACAATTTCAAAGATTCTAAAAGATCTAATGATTTTCAGAAAAATGTCACAAAGTTTTCTAAACAATTTCAGAACGATTTAAAAACTTTAAAATTATTTCAGAAGATTTCAGAAAGATTTCAGAAGGTTTAACAGATTTTAAAAGGTTTTAGTCTATTTGAAAAAAATTTCATAAAGGTTTCAAATTTTTGAAAAATTTTACTAGATTTCAATGATTTTAGAAAGATTTTAAAAGGTTTCCGGTTCAATAAAATTTACAAAATACTTCAAAAATATCAAAGATTAAAAAATTTTTCACGGATTTTAGGAAAGTTTCAAAAAGTTTTCTAAAAAATTGCAAACATTTCAAAGATTTTACAAGATATCAGATTTCAAAGATTAAACTATTTTAGACAATTTCAAAAAAAAAATAAATAAAAAAGATTTCAGAAAGATTTGCGTTTAAAAAAAGAATCACAAAATACTTCAAAAATATCAAAAATTTATCAAGATGTCATGGTTTTTAGGAAAATTTCACAAAGTTTTCAAAAACATTTCAACAAGAATTTTTGAAAATAGCAATAATTTCGTAAAAAGTTTAAAAGATTTCACAGTTTAAAGATTTTAAACGTTTCAAAGATTTTGCAAGATTTCTAAACATTTTACGAATAATTCCAAGATTCTAAAGATTTCATAAATTTTATTTTTCATTTGTTTATTTGATAAAATCATATCCTCCATCCAAAGACCACTAACGGGCTCAATAAAATATACCCTTTAAAGATTTCACAAAGATTAAAAATGATTTCACGATAAGTATTTTGTAAGATTTCAAAGATTTACAAAGATTGCAAACATTTTGAAGATTTCAGAAGATTTCAAACAATTTCACAAAGAATTCGAAGATTATCAAGCTATTTGAAACATTTCATAAAGATTTTAAATTTTCACGAAGACTTTTTTTAAATTTGTTTATTTCACGAAATTATAGCCCACTGCCAATGGCGAACAACGCGTTAAATAAAATATACTTTTCAAAGATTTCACAAAGATTTAAAGATATATAACAAAGATTTCAGAAGATTTCACAAAGATTTTAGACGATTTAAAACATTTTAAAGGATTTTATACAATTTCAACAAATTTTACTTATATTAAAAAAAATATATCAAATATTTTTAAGGATTTTACAAAGCTCTTAGTTTCAACAAAATTCACAAAGATTCAATAAATATCAAAGGTTTTTAAATAATTTACTGCTTTCCGAAAAATTGTACAGAGATTTCTCAAAGAATTTAAACATTTCAAAAAAAAATATTTACCAGATTTATGAAGGTTTCATAGATTTCACGAAGACTTTTTTAATTGTTTATTTCACGAAATTATACACCACTGCCAAAGGTGAATATTAGGAAAAATAAAATATTTGTTAAAGATTTCACAAAGATTTTAGTTTCTAAAAAATGCACAGTTTTCAAAAATATAAAAGGTTTTAAAATATTTCATAGTTTTCCGAAAAATTTCACAAAGATTTTCCAAAGAATTGAAATATTTCGAAAATTAGGATTTTTTAAAGAACATTTACGAAATTTATGAAGATTTCATAGGTTTTGCAAAGAATTCCAATATTTTAAAGATGTTTGAAAGATTTTACGAAGATTTAAGATCTTTACGAAGATTATTTTTTCATTTCTTTATTTCACGAAATTATAGACCACTGCCAAAGGTGAATAACGGACTCAAGAAAATATACTTTTTAAAAAGTCCACAAATATTTAAAGCATTTAAAAGTATTTTATACAATTTCAACAAATTTCACAAAGATTTAAAAAAATATATATATATAAAAAATTTCAAAAATATGAAAGGTTTTTAAATATTTTACGGTTTTCCGAAAAATTTCACAAAGATTTTTCAAAGAATGAAAACGTTTCCAAAATTACAATTAAAAATATATATATACCAGATTTATGAAGATTTCATAGTTTTCACAAAGAATTCCAAGATTTTCACGAAGACTATTTTTATTTGTTTATTTCACGAAATTATCAGCCACTGCCAAAAGCGAACAACGGATTTAATAAAATATACTTATTAAAGATTTCACAAAGATGTGAGACGATTTGAAATATTTTAAAGGATTTTAACCAATTTCACAGATTTAAAAATGGCAAACGATTTCAGAAAGATTTTAGATTCTGAAAAATACACGGTTTTCAAAAATATCAAAGGTTTTAAGATATTTCACGGTTTTCCGAAATATTTCACAAAGATTTCTCAAATACTTCATAAATTTCAAAATTTATGATTTTTTAAAAAGCATTTACCAAATTTATGAAGATTTCATAGGTTTCACAAAGAATTCCAAGATTTCTTAGATGTTTCGAAGATAATTTTTTAATTTGTTTATTTTATTAAATTATAGGCTACTGCCAAAGGTGAACACTGGGTTCAGCAAAATATACTTCTTGAAGATTTCACAAAGATTTAAAACATTTAAAAGGATTTTATACAAATTTCACAAACATTTAAAAAAAATTTCAAAGGATTTAGCAAAGATATTGGTTTTAAACAAATTTACAAAGATTTCAAAAATATGAAAGGTTTTGAAATATTTCACGGTTTTCCGAAATTTAAGATTTTCACGAAGATTATTATTTTTTTAATTTCTTTATTTCACGAAATTATATACTACTGCCAAAGGTGAATAACTGTCTCAGGAAAATATAATTTTTAAGATTTCACAAAGATTAACAAAAATATAAAATGGTTTCACAAAGATTTAAAAAATATCAAAGATTTTAAAAGATTGTACGGTTTTCTTAAAATTTTCACAGAGATTTGATAAAAGAATTCAGACATTTCAAAAATTAAATTTTTATTTAAAGAGTTTACATGCATCATGAAGATTTCATATTGGTTTCACAAAGAATTTGAAGATTTTTTTTATTTGTTTATTTCACGAAATTATAGCCCACCGCCGAAGGCGAATAACGGGTCCAATAAAATATATTTTTAAAAGATTTTCACAAAGATTCCAAAGATTAAAAAATATTTCAGAAAATTTCACTAAGATTTGAGACGATTTAAAACATTTTAAAGAATTTTATACAATTTTACAGATTTAAAAAATATATTTAAAATTTCAAAATATTTCAGAAAGATTTTAGGTTCTAAAAAATAATCAAAGTTTTCAAAAACATCAAAGGTTTTAAAATATTTCACGATTTTTCGAAAAATTTCACAAATATTTTTCAAAGAATTCAAAAATTTCAAAATTTAGGATTTTTTAAAAAGCATTTACCAAATTTATAAAGATTTCATAGGTATTTAAGATTTTCACGAAGATTATTTTTTCATTTCTTTATTCCACGAAATTATAAGCCACTGCCAAATGTATATGTATATTATGATTGAGGCTTTTTAAAGATATAAAAAGATTTCACAGATTCTAAAGCTTCTTAAAGATTTCTGAAAGTTTGCCGACATTTTTTAAAATATCAAAGATTTCACAAAAATTTTAAACATTTAAAAATTCAAATATTTCCTGCAGGCTTTGTACACCAGATTTCAAAAGTGATCTCGCTTTGTTAACTGAAACATTTTAAATAAGGCAACAAACGAAAAATTAAATTTTTTCCAGATGGCAGCAGAGCGCGAAGGACAAAATCAAAGTCAAAGTTCGCAGCAGGAAGCCGAGGGCGAAACTAAGGAGAAGAAGGAAGAGAAGAATTAAGGCGCAGTCTTGCTATTTATTAAGGCAAACCTTCACATCAGCGTAGCTGCATTTTTTTTTGCATTTGCCACCGAGTGGACGAATTCAATCAATAATTTGAAGGCTAGTATTAACTAAAATAGTATTCAAAATTTTTAAAGTGCGCGTTTAACTCGTGGGTGCAAAGTTACAAACGAGAATTGAATTTGTGATGGTCGCAAATTTCTGAGACTTAGACTTTTTACACTCAGATTTTATTTATGCGACTACACCGAATCGTGGGTGTGAATGCATGAAAGAGAAAATCATTTCAAAGGAGAGTCTGAAGTGTGCGTGGTAGAAATATCGAAATGATGACTTGTAAATAAATTACTGTTAGTGTTACTCCGGTGACGACGATATTTTTTATTTGACGCATAATACGCCAGTCGTATTTTTGTTCAATAAAACGTTTAACATTTTTTTCATTTCTCAGAATTACGTATTTTTTGGAAATCCTCTCAAACTTCCAAAAACAGACTTTACAGCCCAAAATATTCTGAAAACAGGGGAATTTAGACTACTTTTTTTCATGAACAGATGAATTTTTTACCAAAAATTTCCCGATTCGAAAATATGTTTACGGTCAATTTGAAATAAAAACTGAGCTGCAAATCATTTTAAGAAATGTTAAGCAAGAAACACTAGACATTGAGCTGTTACATTTTTTTCAAAAATGAAAACTTCTTAAATTAAAGGTTAAATTATTTTGATTTTAAATAGTATAAAAATCCTTAAAAAGTTTCAAAATCTTAAAAAATATACATGTTGTTTTACATTATTTAATATTTTTAATTATTTAAAAACTTTTTTTCCAGAACGTCTAAACTTTTTAAAAAATTATTTGAATTTTTCCAAAAGTATTTCCTTATAATCTTCCAGATTCATTTTTGACAATTTTGGGTATCTTGTTAAATATTTTTTAAATTAATTTCTCAAAATAAAAACTCATTTTCAATTTTCCTGGGAATCTTAAGAAAATATTTTTTATTCTTTTGAAGCCTTTCACTATTCTTAAAAAACTTCCAATTTTTTTGTTTGAAATCTACACAAAAAACTATATTTTGTTTTAAATTAGGCCATCCTGAGCTAGTTTCACAGAAATTTTTATATGAATAGTCGGATTTTGTCGGTATACGTAGATGGACACTTAGTTTAAATTATTTGGAATAATTTCAAATTTTACATTAATTTTTTATCTTTTCAGAACTTTGAAATATCTCTTCGACTTACTCGATTTTTTTTAAAGAATAATAGTTGTTCAATATTTATTTATACATTATCATTCAACAATTTTACTTACAAACTAAAAGTTTTCAAATAGAAAAATTGTTCAGTTTTTTTTTAGTTTGGAATATTTTATTTATTATTACTCATTTTAGATGAACAGTCAAATATTTCTAAATATTAACCAATTTATGTTTTTCTTAATTAAGAAATTTTCAATTTCAGACTGAAAAAATATTTTGAACTTGAATGCAATAATTGATTAATAATAATAAATATATTATTTTGAAGTTATTTAAAAAGTGAAAATAGTTTATAAAGTTTCAATCGGGCGTTCACATTTGTTAACTACTAAGATTGTCCAATTGAAACGGTTTAATTTTTAACATTAAAATCTGAAAATTCTTAAATTCCGAACTGATCCGAATCGTCTTGTGAAATCAATTTAATTATAATTCATTTGTTATTTCCTAATGCACAGCTTAATTTAAAAAATCATTATAATTTATATTTACAGTTTACGAACCAAAAATGGTTTTAATCCCAAATTTTCAATTTCAACTGCTTATAATTTTTAATTCTTGAAATTTAAACAAAAAACCTTACTTTGCTACGAAAAGATGAATTTTTAAATCAAAAGGTGCATTTTCATTTTTAAAAAAAGGTCCCACGAAATAATTTCTAATCAAGAAAGCTTTTTTTGTCAAGAAAGAAAAAAATTCAATCGAAATTTCGAATTTTCAACTTCAAAAGAGGATTTGGTTACAAAACAGTTGAATTTTTAACCCCAAAATATTAATTTTCATCAAAAAACATTGTTTTTAACCAAACCGCTAAATTTTCTAAAAAAAATGTTAATATTTCAAACCGAAATGAGGAATTTTCTTTAAAATATTTGAATTTTTAAGCTAAAATATCGATTTTTAGCATTCAAATAGTTAAATTTTCAACAAAAAAAAAAAACATTTTCAACCAGTTGAATTTTCATCAAAAAAGTTAATTTTTAACAAAATAGTTAAATACTCAACCAAAACAGATTAATTTTTAACCAAAAACGTTTTAATGTCAATCAAAAAAGATGCATTTTTTATTCAAAAAGACGAATTCTGTACAGAAGAGTTGAATTTTGAACCAAATAGTTGAAATTTCTAGAGAAATAGATCAAGTTTCAACTGAGAAAGGTTTTTTAAGGCAAGAAAGAAACAAAATTTTAACCAAATTTTGGAATTTTTGACAAGAAAAGACGAATATTCGGCAAAACAGTTGAATTCACGGCAAAAAAGCTCATTTGCAATGAAATAGTTTAATTTTCAACCTTAGATATATTTTCAACAACAAAAAAATATTTTTTTCAAACCAGATCAACGTTTGATCAAACAAGATGACTTTTTAATAAAATAATTGGATTTTGAACAAAATAATAAAATTATCAGCCGAAAAAGTTTACCTCTGGACCATAAATATAATAATAAATTTTTCAATTTAAAATAATTAATTTTCAACCAAAAATGTAACTTTTCTGTCAAAGGTCAATTTTAAATCCTGAAGGACGAACTTTGTATTCAAAAAGTAGAATGTTCCACAAACTATTTGAATTTCCGACCAAAAAAGATGCATTTTCAATTTAAAATGTGATATTTCAACCAAGAGATGAGTTTTTAAACTAAAAAGACGAATTATCAATGAAAGAGTTTAATTTTCAACCAAGAAAGATTTGTCAGTCCAGAAAGAATTTTCGACAAAACACTTTAATTTTCGACCCGGAAGTATGAATTTTCAACAAAAAAGTTAATTTCCAAACAAATATTTGAATTTTCTATCAAAATAGTGAAATTTTAAACCAAACATTTGCATGATTCACCAAGAAAGATGACACTTCTTCCAAAAGAGATGAGGTTTCAAACCAAAAAAATTAATTTCCTGACAAGATTTTTCAACCAAGAAAGAAAAAAAATTCATCAAAATTGTGGAATTCTTAAGGCAAAAATGCAAATTCCCAGAAAAAAAGTTAATTTTCAATCAAATGAACTAAATTTTCAACCAAAGATGAAACTTTAACGAAAAAAAAAGAATTTTTTTACGAAGTAGTTTAATTTAAAAAAAAAAGAGCACTTCTATCAAAGATGAATTTTGAATCTCCAAGGTCGAATTTTATATTAAAAGAGAAGTATGTTTAAGAAAACAGTTGAATTAAAAAAAATGCATTTTTAATTAAAAATGTGATATTTCAACCGAAAAAGACGAATTTTTAACTAAAGAGTGGAATTTTTAAACAAAAAAGATTTTTCAGGCAAAGAAAGAAGAAAATTTTCAACCAAATTGCGGAATTTGCAACCCAAAAAGACGAATTTTCTACATAAGTGGAATTTTTAACCCGAAAATATGAATTTTTTCCGAAATAATTTAATTTTCATCATAAAAAGTGGAGTTATCGATAAAGTAGTTGCAATCTTCACCAAAGGAGATTAATTTTTAACATCACTGTTGCATCTTTAACCAAAAAGGATGAAATTTCTACCAAATAAGATGAATGTTCAAACCGAAGACGAATTTTCAAGAAACCACCTGAATTTTAAAGCCAAAAAGACGGATTTTGTACAAAGAAGTGAAATTTTCAACTGAAAACTATGAATTTTCAACAAAAGATTTGAATTCTCTACCAAAATAATGTAATGTTCAATATCAAAAGAGGAATTGTCAATAAAATAGTTGAATTCTCCGCCAAAGGAGATTAATTTTCAAAAAATTGTAGCATTTTTAACCAGAAAGATTGAAGTTTTTAGCAAATGTGATGAATTTTTTAAACCGTAAAGACGATTTCTCAACCAATTATTTGAATTTAAAGCAAGAAAGACGGATTTTTCACAAAGCAGTGGAATTTCCAACAAAAAAGTTAATTTTCAACAAAAAAATTAACATTTTCTACCAAAATAATTCATTTTGCAACATAAAAAAAGAAATTATTTAAAAACTGTTACATTTTTCGTTAAAAAAAAACTTAATTTAAAAAAAAAAGTCAACTAAAAGTGGAATTTATATTTTCAGTTAAAAAAAATTTTAAACAAACTAAAAATTTTCAACAAAATATTAAAATATTTAATCAATGGGATGCATTTGAATTTGTTACTAAAACGATGAATTTTCAACTGGCATAGTTAAATTTTCATTTAAAAAAAATAATTTTCAACAAAAAAATGCGAGTTTTCAAGCAGAGATAAATTTTCAACAAAAGTATTATTTTTCAACAAATAATTTAATAGTAGATATCTCAACCTAAAGAGATTTCAATTTTAAATAAAAAAAGAATCGAATGCAACCAAAAAAGAGGAGTTCTCAACGAAAAAATATATTGAATGAACTTTTAGAAAAAATAATCGAGTTTAAATTTAATCGAAAAAATGAGAAACAGGGAAAGTTTTTTTAAACTGGCGAAAAGGAAGGTATTAAAAAAAAAGGGTATAAATAATGAAATATTTATTATATCATATCTTAAGTCTACGTTTTTACATTACATCAGATAAAAATATCTTATAACAATAAACGTAATAAGAATATCGTATGAGTCTTTAAGCGTAAACTTAGTATTTAAAAAAAATTAAATACAAACGAGGTGAAATAGGGTCTTAAGTCTAAAAACTGGAGATGTCACATTTGGATTTTTCTTCAAAAGAGAATGAGAAAAGGTCTTTTTAGATTGTGGTTTTTACAATCCTATTGATCGCTAGACAGAATTTGTGCACTTTTTCCGCACAATTTTCGAAAGCGATTCACAATCAGTTTCTTGACAGCTTTAGTAAGATTGTGTGAGAGATCGTAAGGATCTTGTATACACATTGCAGAATCAATACGGAATAATTCTGGATCGGGTTCAGTCGTTACGTGTTCCACGTAGCTTTTCATTTCGTCAGGCAAGAGCTGAAGGTACAAAAATTCCTTTTTCGTTTTTATGAGTCCCAGAAGAGGACATGCTACATTAAATCTGTAGTCGAATGCGGCGTAGTAGGAGAAAAAACCTCGTAAAAGTTGTTTTGTCGTCAATTCGGTTGCCCAGTTAGGTACTGAAAATTGCCTCATTCCCACATCCCACCCTGAAAACGAAAACATATTAGTTTTATTATTATTCCAGATTTTCCAGGACAAAAAATACATTTTTTCAGACACTGTTCGGCGATTCTTGGAAACGAAATTGAAAGTATTTTTCAGGTTTTGTAGGTCAAGAAGTCAAGTTTTTTTCCAGGTCTCCTTTTTTCACATCAAATAATGAAATAATCGTTTATTTATTGGCTAACCGTTTTTAAAGATATCAGAACCATAAATAAACAAATTCTTAATTTTTTGTAGACATAAGTCGTCAACCAAAAAGATGAATTTTTAAACAACAAAGTTAATGTTTGATCAAAAAAGACGAATTTCCATCTTATCTAATATACAGAATTCATTCAACTAATATTTAGTAATTAATTAATTAATTAATTTATACCAATTTTTGATCAAATTATTGAATATTCAAGCCCAAAAAATTCATTTTCTACAAAACAATACAATTTTTAACATAAAAGTTAATTTTAAAAGCAACTAGTTAAATTTTCAAGTATAATTATGAATCCTTATAAAGAAATGAGTTTTTTTTACAAAATAGTTTATATTTAAGTCAAATAATCGGCTGTTCAACCAAAAAGTTGAACGTCCAACTAAAACGATAAAAAATTTTAACCAAATAGACAAATCTTGAAATAAAATGATCAGTTTTGAACCAAAAATGGAATAGTTTGTCAGTATTAACAATTTTATTTTCAACCCAAGAGATGAACCTTTAACTAAAAAAAATATATAAATTTTTAACAAGCTAGTTGAATTTTTGAAAAAATATGACTTTCAGATTATAGTCGTATTTTCAAAAACCAGGGTGGCGGCCCAACCGGGAAACCGGGAATTTTACGAATTTTTAGAAGAAAAATCTGATAAGTTCGATTTTGACAGTTTTTTTTTAAATAATGGAAGTGAAGTTTTAAGGATTTAAACAATTCAGAATTAAAAGCATTTGAAGTTGAAATTTTTTATGAAAACCAGTTTTATTTTATCAACTGTATATATAAATAAATAAATTATTTTTTAAATGGATCACAACTCTAAGTATAGAAATCTGAACAATAACTGATTTAACCAAATAATTATAGATCGGTTCAAAATTTGAGAATTTTCAGATTGTAACTGTTTCAATCCGAAAGTCTTGATAAGAATTAAAATTAATATAACATTTATTCCGATAATTTTATTTTTAAACAAAAATTTTCATGATTTATCAATAATATATTTTTAATTCCGAGTTTTAGGTCTCCCTTTATATTATATTTATTATTTTTTTTAGCCATTAAAAAATGTAAACCAAATATTTAAAAGAAAACTTTAAACAAAATGGTTAAAGTTCAACCAAAAACATTGCATTGTCAACGAAATAATTGAATTTTTTAGAAGACAGTTTAATTTTCAACAAAAAAAGGTGAATTTTCTATCCAAATAGTAGAATTTTCAACAATTTGCTGGATTTCCAACCAAAAAGGATGAGTTTTTCCTACAATAGTTTCATTTTTAACAGATTACTTAAAGTTTCTACTATAAAAATAGAATTTTCAGCCTAATTTTCAATCTTCACGTAAAAAGATCAATTTTCAATCAAACAATTTGATAACAAAATAGTTTAATTTTCAATCGAAAAAGCATTTTCAACTTAAATTATGAGCCTACATCGAAGAAAGTTAATTCTTCCCAAAGTAGTTCAAATTAAAAAACCAAATTTTAACCAGAACACGAGAACAGTTGAAATTTCAACCGGAACTATTCATTCTCTACCAGAAAGATGTATTTTCAATCAAAATGATGAACCTTTCAACAACAAATTTTTTTAACAAAGTAGTTCAACTTTCAACAAATAAAAATTTTTCCGTCAAGAAAGAAAAATATTTCATTCAAACTATTGAACTTTTAAGCCAAAAGATGGATTTTTGATCAAGCAATTGCATTTTCAGCCCGAAAATATACTTTTTCAACAAAAGAAGATCAATTTTCAACGGAAAATTGAAAACTTATATTTTCAGGTAAAAAATTAATTTAAAAAAAATAAATAAATAATTTTTAGCAACATAGTCAAATTTTTAACCAAAGAGATACACCTTCAAAGATAAAAAAAAATTGTTAACAAAGTGGTTAAACTTTGATCCAAGTACTTGAATTTTCAATTAAAAAAATATATGTTAGTCAAAAATAGAATAGTTGCATTTTTAATAAAAAAGATCAAATTTCTATCAAAATAGATGAATTTCCAAATTAATGAAGTTTCACAAAAAGAAGTGAATTTTCTACCAAGAGAGATTTTCCAGTCAATATAGAAAGAAAATTTCTAACCAAATTGTTAAGTTTTCAAGCCAAAAATACAAAACAACTGCATTTTTAACCGAAAAATGTGAACTTTAAATAAAAAATTTAATTTCCAATCAAATAATTGAATTTTCAACCAAACTAAAAAAAATCTTTTTTATCTAAAATCTTATTTATCTAAACACGATACATTTTCAAACAATAATGAAACAGGTAAATTTTCAGTTCCAAAATTAATTCTCAACCCAAAAATTGACAGAAAAAAATTATTAGATTTGAAGAATTTAAGTAAAATTGTTGTTAAGTTGCAAAAATCGGGAATAAATTATATATTTTGAAATATTTTCGATCATCAAATGAAAATTGCCAAAAAACGGTTCAGCAGTTTTTTTCTTCAACTTAAAGGTCTTTAAACTAAGTGCGACTTTTAAATTCAGAAAAAATTTTAAATATCGCATTCGATA
Source organism: Belonocnema kinseyi (assembly GCF_010883055.1). Taxonomy (NCBI): domain Eukaryota; kingdom Metazoa; phylum Arthropoda; class Insecta; order Hymenoptera; family Cynipidae; genus Belonocnema; species Belonocnema kinseyi. Next base: position 121,695,295 of record NC_046658.1, read on the forward strand.
TGAAAGAAAGTGGAGTAATTAGAGCAGCTTTTTTAAAGATAGGTACTTCGTTTATTATTGTTATTATTATTGTTAAATTTGAGAAGACAGAAAATAATGAATGACAACATTCTAAAGAACGTTAATTTTGTAATGGAAATTTATAACTTTGTCAATTATTTATAAAATAACGCAAAATTTAAAATTGATTACAAACTATCCTAAAATGTTTTTGAGCCTGTAGAAATATTCTCGAACTCAAAATTGACCTAAGAAAAATTTGAAAAGACTTATCTAATTGGAGATGCGATTACATGTCCTGACATTTAATTGCAAATATTTTATTATTTGCTTGAAAATTTAATTATATTTTTGAGTCATCCTTTTTGGATTGAAATTCAACTGAAATTAACTTTTTTGTTGAAAATTTATATTTTCGGGTAAAAAATTCAACATTTTTGGAAAGCAATCGTCTTTTGGACTTGAAAATTCAGCAATGTGGTTGATATTTTCTTTCTTTCTTGGCTCAAAAGGTTTGTTTGAAGATTCATCCCATTTGGTAGGAATTTGATCCGGTTTGGTTACAATTGCATGTGTTTGGCTGAAAATTAATTTGCTTGGGTCGCCGATTCAACTATTTTATTGAACATTTGCATTTTTAGCATGAATTCAGCTAGTTTTAATTTAAAATACAAATATTTTTGGAATGAAATATCAACTATTACATTTTTTTAGAGAATAAGTGAAATTTTTCTTTCTTTTTGCATGGTTTCAACTGTTTTTAATTTAAAATATTTTTGGCTGTGAATGAATGAATTTAGTAGAAAATTCCACTTTTTCATTAAAAATTCGTCTTTTTGGTATAAAACTTTAACTATTTGGTCAAAAATGAACTTTTTTCTTGAAAATTCAAAGTTTTGGGTTAAAAATTCAAATTTTCTGTAGAATATTTTCTTGAAAATTCGTCTTTTCGGTTCGAAAATTCATATTTTTGGGTAGAAATTTGATCATTTTTGGATACATATGTAACTGTTTGGTTGAAAATTAATCTGTTTTGGTCGCGGATTCAATTATTTTGTTGAAAATTCGAATTTTTTGCATGAATTAAACTGTTTTCAATTTAAAAAAAGTATATTTTTTGCTGAAACATCAACTATTACATTTTTTGTTGAGAATTCATCTCTCTGCTTGAAAATTCCACTTTTTTGTTAGAAAATGCAACTATTTTGTTGAAAGTCCATCTTTTTGGTTTGAAACTTGATATCTTTCTTGTTACTATTTTCAAAAACCTTGTAGAATTTGAATATTTTCATTTTTTCTAGGGCATAAACTCATTTTTATAAACCTCAAAGAAGTAAAATAATGTTTAAAAGTTTTTAAAAAGACTTATCTATTTGGAAAAAGCAATTAGCTAATGGTATGGCGATTTTAATTACCAAAATCTTCTTATTTATTCTAGTAAATTTTTAGTGCGATAAAGTTTTTATATATTCTATAATTTTAAGGATTTAAAAGCATTTTAAAATTATTTTAGTTTTATGACGTTTACAAAAATAAAATTTTGTCCTAGAAAAACTGAAAATATTGAAATCTTACAAGAATTTAGAAAATTGGGCACATTATGTAGATTACCAGAAGAAAAAAATGGATTCTTTAAAACATATTTTATCCTCACAGAAACCCTAGGATATTGATAGATATCTACACTACCGGTCAAAAGTTTGAGTTCGCCTCTTTTTCGATCTTTTTTTAAATTCTCTTAATTTTAATTATGTCAGAGTTAAACAATTTTCTCTTTAAATAAGTCGATGCTCTTGAAAATTCCTATAAAATGAGACCAGGATAAAGCCAAATCGTTCATTTTTTAAAATAGATATTGCAAGAATATTAAATATTTCAATGTTTTCTTAAATTTTCAATAACTTCCTTAATAATCAATATTTTAAAAAAATCCTATCAGTGCAAAAACTTAAATTTGTTATATGCTGATAAACTTTTGCGATACTGCAGAAAAATAGCTTTAAAAAAAGTTCAGGAACATTATAAAATATTCAATATTACGGAAGTTAATGAAAATTTAAGAAGTGCTAGGCTCTGGTTTTGATTTCCATTTTTTTTTTCTTTTCGACCAATCCTATTGAATTCAGATCCTATTTTTATTTTATGAAAGTAAAATTTACAACATACCAGAAATGTTCTTTATATTGTGGTTGTTTGTCATCAAAGATGCGACGCTTGGTAAAATCTGTCTGATTTGAAGGTAGAAAATGACAAACCAGGAAATGGCGTAACTCGTTATGTTCCGTGATCCTGAGATACCACAAATACCGAGCCATTTTTTGATAAAGAGAATCATTTCCCTACAAGGCGGGTAAGCATCGAGATAAAGCCTGAAAAAAGATACTTTTTTAGTAAAATAATTCTTTAAATTTAAGTTAAATAATTATTTAGTTGTCTGTTTACTTTAAAAGTTTCGTATTTTCAACGCTTAGTCCGTTTGAGAATGAAACGTCGCATTTGAGCAGGGAGTGACTGTGATAGACTTTTATAATTGGAGTTCGACTGTTTTCTATTACACTTTCGACACTCCATGCTTGAGAATCGAGCTTCAAGCAATGATGAATCCTCTCGATTAGATCAGCAGGATGACAAAATTTACCATCGTAAGTACCACCTGAAATAAATTTATAAAACATTAGACTCAGATTATAAAATAGATTTTTTTAATCTAAAATTCATCTTTACAAAGTACGTTGTGACACATTTTTCGTCGACAATTAATTACAATTTTTCAGTACATAATTACATTAAGCAGCGTAAGATCATTAATTGTTAAGTAATTAGTTTTCCTAAATCATTTTAAATATATTTTTTCGTTAATTAGAAACTTAACGATATAAAGATTATTTTTCTTACAATTATATTTTCTCCAAAAAAAAGGAAATTTTTCGTGTTGTCAGTGTTTTTTTTTTTACAATATTTGTTTTCTTAGTTTAATTCTATAAGGTATGTTAAATTAAGCTTACAGTTTCTTAAATTATTTATTGAACAGAATTTGACTCATAAAGAAAAATTAAGGACGAAAAATTCCGAAAAATAATAATTCCTGAATTGAAAAATTCCCGAATTTAAGCAATTTAAACAATTTTTTCAATAATATTATTTATTTATTAAATACTGAATAATCAAATATTTGTTTAACAAACAGTTATTTGTAATGTTTAACGATTAATGTTTAATATTATTGCTTGTATTTAAAATGACAATTGACAAAATATATATTTCTGGATGAAAATTTGTTTCAATTATTATTTTAAATTCAAACAAAAAATTAGAAACTTGAAACATTAAAAAATTTCTTTAAATAAAAATACTTGATTATTGAATTTTTAATAAACAAATAATATTTATTGCTCGGGAATTTTCCAATTCAGTAATATTATAAAATGTTCGGGAATTTTACTATTTGAGAATCTTCCAATTCGGGCCTTTTATTATTCGAAAATTATATTATTCGGGATTTTTATTATTTGAAAATTTTTTAGTCAAGAATTTTACTATTCAGGAATTTTATTATTCGAAAATTTTATTATTCAGAAATTGTTCAATTCAATGATTTTATAAAATATTCGAGAATTTTATTATTTAAGAATTTTGCAATTCAAGAATTTTATTCTTCTTTAATTTTGTTATTTGGCAATTGCGATATTCAGGAATTTTATTTTTTGGGAATTTGTCAATTTAGTGATATTAAAATATGTTCGGGAATTTTATTATTTTAAAATTGTAATATTCTGGAATTTTTCGATGTAATAATATTAATAAATTTTCGGTCATTTTATCATTTAAAAGTTCTTAATTCGGAAATTTTATTATTTGGGAATTTTCCAATTCAGCAATATAACAAAATGTTCGGGAATGTTATTACTTAGGAATTTTTCAATTCGTGAATTTTATAATTCGGGAATTTTGTTATTCGGAAATAGCATTATTCAGCAAGTTTATTATTCGCGAATTTTTCAATTCAGTAATATAAAATTTTCGGGAATTTTATAATTTAGGAATTTTATTATTCGGGAATATCAATATCGGGAATTTTAAAATTGAGTAATATTATTATTCGGGATTTTTATTATTTGGGAATTTTGTTATTTGGAAATTTCAATATTCAAGAATTTTATTGTTCGGGAATTTGCCAATTCGGGAATTTTATTGTTTGAAAATCGTGTTATTCAGCAATTTTCAGATTCAATAATATTATCAAATATTCGGGAATTTTATTATATAAAAATTTTTTAATTCGAAAATTTTTTAATCAGCAATTTTATTATTCGAAAATTTTATTATTCGGGAAGTTCCAATTCAATGTTATTATAAAATGTTTGAGAATTTTATTATTTAAGAATTTTGCAATTCGGGAATTTTATAGTTCAGGAATTTTATTACTCCTTAATTTTGTTATTCGAAAATTGCAATATTCACGAATTTTATTATTCGAGAATTTTTCAATTCAGTAATATTATAAAATGTTCGGGAATTTCATTATTCGGAAATTGCGTTAATCAGGAAATAGCATTATTCAGCAATTTTATTATTCGGGAATTTTCCAATTCAGTAATATTATAAAATTTTCGGGAATTTTATAATTTAGGAATTTTATTATTCGTGAATATCATTATCGGGAATTTAAAAATTGAGTAATATCGGGATTTTTATTATTCGGAAATTTTATTATTTGGGAATTTTGTTATTTGGAAATTGCAAGATTCAAGAATTTTATTGTTTGGGAATTTTCCAATTCAGTAAAATTATAAAATGTTCGGGAATTTTATTACTTGAGAATTTTCCAATTCGGGAATTTTATTATTCGAAAATTGTATTATTCAGCAATTTTCAAATTCAATAATATTATCAAATATTGGAGAATTTTATTATATGAGAATTTCTTAATTCGGAAATTTTTTAATCAGGAATTTTATTATTCAGGAATTTTCTTATTCGAAAATGTTATTATTCGAGAAGTTCCAATTTAATGATATTATAAAATGTTTGAGAATTTTATTATTTAAGAATTTTGCAATTCGGGAATTTTATAGTTCAGGAATTTTATTACTCTTTAATTTTTTTATTCAGCAATTGCGATATTCAGGAATTTTATTTTTCAGGAATTTTTCAATTTAGTGATATTATAATATGTTCGGGAATTTCATCATTCGGAAATTGCGTTATTCAGCAATTTTATTATTCGGAAATTTTCCAATTCAGTGATATTATAAAATTTTCGAGAATTTTATAATTTACAAATTTTATTATTCGGGAATTTTATTATCTGGTATTATAAATTCAGGAATATCATTATTCGGGATTTTTATTATTTGGGAATTTTGTTATTCGGAAATTGCAATATTCAAGAATTGTATTGTTCGGGAATTTTCCAATTCAGTAATATTATAAAATGTTTGGGAATTTATTATTCAAAAATTGTATTATTCGGGAATTTTCAAATTCAATAATATTTTTAAATGTTCCGGTGTTTTATTATTTTAGAATTTTATTGGTGATAGTTCCAGTGATGTACTGTAATTTCTTGTGATAAAAAAAAACTGTCATACTTTAGTATAACTACTGTAATATTGTATAAATGATAAAAGATATGCATAATAAAAAAAATTAAAAACTCAAAATCCCAAATCATATTTTGGATCTGCATGAGATGTCATTGTTTTTACAAATTCAGTGGACGTCTTCGTCATTTTATTCCAGTTGAAAAATTTTGAAAAACACAAATTTGACCTAGGAGCTCTATCACTAAAACTAAATAAAACTAACAGAGGTGGCGGAAACCCAGAAGGAACGGGGGGCAATGTCCCTCCCTGATCGATTTCTGGGAGGGACAACATATTTCTTTGTCCCCCTCTGAAATCGAATGATTAAATTTGTCGGATTGTTGGAATTTTTCAAAAATCTACCTGAAATATTTGTGAAATATTTGGGAAAACATTGAAATATTTTTGAAATCTTTGGAAATCTTTGCGAAATCTTTTTGTAATACTTGATAATATTTGTGAAATTTTTGGGAAATAATTAAAGATCAAACGAACTTACAAGTGAAGTTCGATCATAATTGTGGGTCCGGATGCAATAAGGGCACATAAAATTTTTTCGTGCGAAAACGAAGTCCCCTGGAGGCTTTAGAAAAAATTTTCGAATTTTAATTTT
>NC_046658.1:121701592-121725796 GCF_010883055.1 Belonocnema kinseyi
AAAATTAAAATTCGAAAATTTTTTCTAAAGCCTCCAGGGGACTTCGTTTTCGCACGAAAAAATTTTATGTGCCCTTATTGCATCCGGACCCACAATTATCCGAGATCCTTGTTCGAAGAGATTAACTATATGTAGTGCGATCTTCCGACACCAGATGACGCCACTTTTCAGAGTAACTCGCAGCTAAAAATGAAACCTATATCCCTTGTCGTGCCGGTTCGGTGAGTGATTAAAGTTCAGAGTCAAAGGCACGTTGAGTGTAAGACGGGTGAGATATTACTTATTATCTAATTAGTAATAAAGGGAGGGACGTTAATGTCATTGAACAAGGAACTCGGATAATTATGATCGAACTTCACTTGTAAGTTCTTTTGATCTTCAATTATCTATCGTCCCTTGTTCTTCAGAGATAAACTATATGTAGATATTTAGAGAAAATCACTGATATTACCAAATAATATATTTAGAAACTTCATTTATAATTAGATCATTTGTGCAATTAAGTTACAAATGATTGCAACCTTATTAATCAATACACTTTCAGCAAAGATTGTTTCTACATTAGTTATTTGACGATTATAAAATTTTGCAAAAACATTAGATTCGTGCGACCAACCTGCCGCCTGTTTTATAACATTTATACTGAGACCTTTTTGAAAAGCTTTGGAAGTAGAAGCGTGTCCCGTAGAGTGGCTTGTAAAATGCTCATCTATTTTACACATTTTTAATACAGATTTTAGCCATCTGCTGATGGTCTGCGATGTTGCCTCCTTGTGGGGCTTTTTTATGGTCAAAAATAATGCCTGTTTATCATTCCTCATTATTTTCCTGTAATCAATATAGTGAATGATAGTTTTTGCAATGCAAACATGAGGTCTAGTATGGCACAACTATGATACCTAAAGCCTTATCCACTCGGATTTTCTTTAAAATTTTTGTTATCAAGAAAATGGGGGAAATGCATACCAAAAAAAATTTGACCAATTTACGGTGAAAGCATTCTAGGTCAATCATCTGCTGGATTTTCTTTTGAAGCTACATATTCTGCAAAAATCCAAATGTTGCGTTCTATGCACCATTCCCATATGGATCTGGCAATGCTATTTATCAATGTATGAAATTGCTACAATGTTATCAATCCTTAATAGGATCTGGCAATTCCGATCATCTTTATCGAAACACTTGAGGGCAAAAAAAGCTGCTAGTATTCTAAAAAATTTATATGCCGCAATCTTTCTTCGGCATTCCAAGCCCCATGAGTACTCTGATCATCGCAAACAGCTTCTCATTCAATGTTCGAGGCATCCGCGAAAATCTCTTTGTAAAATTTGAATTTACGAATGTTATTAGAAGCCGTTAAAATTGCCTGATCCCACCAAAACGGATCCTTTAAGGCCAAATCAGTGAATTTTATTATCTTCTTTGGATTACATAATTTGATTGATCCTTGCAACCATTTTATCCTCTCTAGTTCTTTATAATAAAGCCAACCCGATTTAACTGCAGGACAAGCTGCAATCAAAGTTCCTATTAGGCTTAACAGTTCACCAAACTCGCAAAACTTTTCAGTTAAATTCTTGTTTATAGTATTTTTTATGTACTCTTTCTTTTTATCTGAAAGGTAAATTATCATATTTTCTGAGTCAAAAAAGAAACCTATATGTTTACAAATTTGTTTTGGCTCGAGTTCTGATTTTGTTAAATTTACTATGAATCCAAGATTAATCAATGTGTTTTTTACGAATTCCGTCTTAGCACTACATTCTGTCTTTGATCGGCCAAAAATAAGAAAATCATCTAAATAGCTTGTCATACGAATCTCTTTCTCCCTAAAAAACGTTAATACCGGTTTCATTATTTTAGTGTAAATATAAGGACATGTGCTCAAACCAAAAGGTAGAACCGTTAACTGAAGCAAAATACCATTGTAAATAAATATGAGATATTTTCTATGTTCGGGACTAACTGGTATCATGAAATACGCATCTTTTAAATCAATGCTACACATAAAATCTCTATCTTCGGGAACGTTTATTGCTGTCCGGATATCTTCCATCTTGAAGTGTTGTGTAAGTACAAACCTACTAAAATCTTTTAAGTTTAATGTAAATCTGTAACTACCATCTGGCTTTGGCGCTAAAAAGTATGGCGATATGAACTGGTCTTCCGAACTTTCAGCTCATTCGACTGCCCCCATTTGTTGTGACTTATCAACAGACTTTTCTAAATGAGTCAGTTCGCTTTTCGAGAAATTATATAAAGTAGGAATTTTTAACTGAAAAACCTTCTCTTTCAAAGGTATTTTGTACCCCTGAATTGAATTTAAAATCACACTATCGTTAGTTATCCCGCGCCACTTTGTTAGAAATAATTTTAGTCTTCCTGCTAAATTTACCTCAGTTATTGTTTCTTCTGCTGCATGGGTTGTGATTGGATATATTCCCTCGGCTTCGGAAAACCTCGAAAGCCTCTCAGATTGGAGTTTCTTGAGGTGTAATAACTTCCTCCACGGTTCATCTGGTACACCTCTCGCTTTCCCGATGAACCTCTATAGTTTGACGAGCCTCTCCAATTTAATGAAGTATTGGGTTTACCTCTGTTTGATGGAGGCTTTAAATCCTTTCCTATTCTTTCAACTACTTTGACACTATTGACCAACTCTTTTACATTATTCCCAAATAAAAATTCTGTAGGTTCAACTTTATCCAAAAACGGCTTTGACTTTTTTTATCAAAGGCAGGAGTAATGTATACTTTTCTAGCTATTATCCAAGAATGAAAAAGATCTGCATTTATCTTGACCGCATCAGGCAAGTGTTGAAGGAGTACATCTCTGTCGATAGGTTCTATTTTGTCATTTAAAATCATACTCAATGCTGTTGCTGTTAAAGACAAGCTAGAACCAATCATGTTTTAATAATTGAAAAAATATCTATCTTTTTTGATAGCATCCTCTCTTAAATTGGTATGGATTTCGGCGTTTAGCTTTGGTGCGTCCATGTTACAATCTTTGTACTTTCTTAGAACTAATTTTATAATCTGAGATTTTTCATCCCTAGAGATGCCTTCTTTGAGCCAAACTTTTATTCTATCAGCAACCTCCTCTATGAAATCTGCTTCTTCAATTTTATCTTTATCGGGATGGTTTCCCAGAAAAGCGGTTGCCTCATCATATTGTGAAGCATCGTCACTCGATGAATTAGTTTGTTATTGTATCGGCTCCATCTCAGTTTCCATATTCCCCTTATTATTAGTTGATTCGTCTGAAGAATCTAATGGAAACGAGATGGAATTATACTATAATATTTATTCATTTAAATGACTATATTAAGAAAAATTATTTGTCTCAATTCTATTTTTTGCTTTCTATCAACTTTCTCCATTTATTTTGAAGATCAAATTCTCAGCTCATGACTACGCTTAAACGATAGCTCGGCTGTGTTTCTTGTTTATTCAGAAATTGAAAACAACGATGCAGATATAGTGTACCAAATTACACATGGTATTCGAATTTATTTGCTCGGCACATGTCTCCGCTTTAACGTGAGCTCGGTCGGCTGCAGAACAACCACAAGTAATGTGATACACCATAAAACCGCTTTTTGCGCATCAATTTTAGTCATAGTTTGCTAGACCATGTCTTCACTTCAATGAAGCTCGGTCTGCCGTAGAAATTTTTTTTTTAAATAACGCTATAGTGTCACTTGTTTACAGCAGTAATTATAATTACCTGAATGTACTGAATCGTCAGCATCTGTAGCTTTCTGTTGTTCGCTTTGCATTTTCCTTATCTTTGTGTGTAATATTTCCATTTGTTCTTGAATTTCTTGAAACTCTTCATTAGGCTTTTTTCGCTTGTGCGAATTTGTTTCACTCACTTTAAACTTTTTAACTTTATCACCCACTATGAACACTTCGACCCGTTACCACGATGTCCCGTCATCGACACCAAAAGACGTAATGACTCACCGAACCTGCACGAAAAGGGATATAGGTTTCATTTTTAGTTGCGAGATAATCTGAAAAGTGGCGCCATCTGGTGTCGGAGGACCGTACTGGATATAGTTCATCTCTGAAGAGCAAGGAACGATGGATAATTGCAATCTTTGTGCACCCTTTGAAATATTTGGTAATTTTGACAAAATGCAAAATCTTTAAAGAACTATTGAATTCTTTGAGAAAGCATATCTATTAATCTATCCGAAATCTATGCTGAATATTTAAAATCTTTGCGAAATATTTAAAAAAATTTTGAAATATATATTTATTTTTATTTATTTTTATTTAAAATGACTTATGAATTACTATTTATTGTTCACTCATAACTTATTACTTATACAAGATTTTTACACAGTATAATATTATTATACCATGTATTATTATTATTATTATTATTATTATTATTATTATTATTACACCATTAAGCCATATTATAAGTCTGTGACCCTGCCCTCTTCTGGAAAAAGTCTCTGTCGCTTCTGAAAACAAATGGCCCCCAAAAACCCAACAAAATAGAAATTCTTACCACAATCGAGGAAAATGTCAATGTCGCTATTGGTGAATCCCAAACCGGTCATCCTGGATCCAAAGGGATGTGCTTTGGCTTCAGGAAACTTTCGCCTCACAGCCAGTTCCAAACTCCTGATCAATTCACTCTCTCTTCCTCGATCCTGTAGTACTTTATCCGCCTCGTAAATCAACTCTGCAATAGTATCTTCAGCCGTCGAACACAAATTAATGCCCTCTTCGGGCAGATGATCCACTCTATCTTCAATACTCCTCGTCAATTCCTTGTGAATAGCATCCTTGTAACAATGTTTCGGAAATTCATCCTGATCGCCAAACCAGAGTATTCCACAAACCGTACAAGAATCGAAATAATGTCTCTTCTTCTCTGCAGGTGACATCGCGTGGATGATATTCAAATGAGACCTACTCTCTAGATGGTCTGCATAAGGAACCTCGTTTGAAATAATCTTCTGACAAGGCCAGCAAGAATACTTCTCAATACTGTACCAACTGCTCTCGACAAGAGGAAAAAGATCCTTACACATCTCCTGAGAATGCCTCCTGAATCTCTGAACATTCTTCTGATGAGTTTCACTCTGAAAGTGCTGCCCGAGCAAGGAATCATTATCCTGGACCGAGACATCACAAGCACAGCAAGTGAACTCTCTCAATCCGGAACCCGAAGCCACCCCAGATTTCTGATTCTCTACCATGAACTCCTTCGACAAAGCGAGACAACTAAACTGAGTTGGATAATTTGAGAATTGTTTGTCATCTTCTTCCATCTTCCCCAAGTACTCGGTGTGCTCAGAAGAGCACCAATGCTCATAGATGTACTGCAAATTGTAGGGGATGCTCTTCTCACACACAACACAGTAGATAAAATAATCCGAGGTGTATTTGACAAAGAATGAGAGCTGGGAGCTCAAAATGATTCTTCTCTTCTTTTCTGGCGACATGTCGTAGATCATGTTCTTATTGAAGAACAAGTAGCTTGCTTTGTGTAATTTCACCATTATTTGTGTATTTAAAAGTGCATTGTTCGATGGTAGAATTTGTGGATTTGGTTTGGGAGGATTATTTTTTCCAAATGTGGGTCTATTTGGAAGTTGGGCATTGGGAGGCTTGTTAATAGGATTATTCCTAGGATTGTTATGAAATTGATTATTCACAGGTGGATTGTTCACAGGTGGATTAGGATGATTGCTGAAGCGAGTCGTGCCATTGGAAATGGATGACGAATCAGGATTATTCGCAGGTACTTTACTGACAGGTTTACTCAACAAGGAAGGGATGTTTTTCATCAAGTCGATGAGGTTGGGTCTGGGATTCTTATCCTTATTGATTTGAGTTTTAGAAAGGTTACCAAAAGGTGGGAGCAGAGGAGGATGATTTCCCAGAAGGCCCGGGCGACCGTTCCTCGGGATGGTTGTCATGGCTGCTGGGTAGTGTGTGCCCATTGCGTCAGGGTGGAATTGTGAGATTCCTGAGGGTCCTGGAGTACTTAACAGAGGGGGACGAGGATTTTTGGCAGGCGGGTTATTAGCTACCTGGGAGTTAATAGGCAAGATTTGTTTATTGTTGCTGACACTTTGAAAAGCAGGTTTTGCGACCGAAGGGTTCATCTTTTGTATCTTGTTTGCCTCGAAACCACCGAGACTTACGGCAGTTCTTTTTGCAGTTTGAAAAGACGAGGCACCTAGTCCAGAAGTTCCAACAAAACCAGATTTTTCAGCTTCTTTTGTCGTCGCTGGGGCATCTCTCGTGAGACCCTTGCGCGGAACGCGCATATACGTTTCCTGCCAACTTGGCTTGAGATGCTTCAGAAAGTGACCTTCGACAGCGCTGTTGTTGTTCAGGACTTTCTTGCAGATTACACAATACAAGAACTGATGCTTGACAACAACCTTGTGGGCACTGATTATCCACATGAGGTGATCAGGGACTGTAAGTGCACATTCAGTCATGGGAACGCTTGGACCATAAGAATGGTTGTCTGGATCAAAGTTCTCCATTTCTGACTGTTGCTTATTGTCCGCCTCAATTGCTGACACATACTCCGCTTTGTGTCCTTTTACGTGAGTATCTATTTCCTTAACATCTATCATATAGATATCGCAAATCTTGCAGTAAATCTTGTCTTTCATCACGACCATGAAGATCGACTTCTTGATCCAGTCAAGGGATTCTGGGATTTTCATCTTGAACTGAGAAATATCGTTAGTAAATTTTAATCGCATATTATTGTGCTCAACTCCCTCCCAGTGCTTATTTGCTTGGGCAAAGTTGTCGAATCCTGCACTACACGCGTGACAATAGTACGGTTTGTACTGGCCGATGAAGATTTGGTTCTTGACTAAAATCTCAAATTGTGCCATTGTGTTCTCGTAGTGGGCATAATTTGCCGATGGCGCTGATGTCATGTTCCAGAATTTCATGTGCTTGGCGTCCTTGATGTGTTCCACAGCGTGAAACCAGTGTCCGTAAATGAAATGGCACATGTTGCACTTGTAGATGTTGTTCTGGTGCTCAGATATGAAGTGTCTGAAAAATGTCCGATGTAAGTCATCGGGTTTGAGCCAGACGGTGACATTGTGAGTCTGAGCGTGCTCCAGCGCATCTGCCCAGGCTAGTTTCAATTTGCAGAGCTTGCACATTACACTCGTCTTCTCAGTCGAATTGGATGGCGGAATAGTTTCAAAGTACTTGTTGAATATGTTCGTGTGTTCCAAGTGGTAGTGGCTAAGCATGTGCTTTTTCGCAGATGTCTCGGAGAAAAGATTACGCATGCAGGTGAAGCACACATATGGAGAACGCTTTGATGATACTGATGGAGTTGGGACTTTGTTTGTGAAAAAAATGCCCCTACTCTCGAGGGTCAACTTACGATCGACACTCATTTTTATAGTCCTGTAAAGACATAACATAATAATTGGGAATATTCCTGAATTAAAGACTGGGTGCAAGGTCCTCTTGGACTTTTTTTTGGATTTGATTGGTGGATTGGTCTCTAATTTCTGTGGATTATTTGGGTGAGATTAGTTCGATATTATAATGATAGAGTTAGAAGTTATTCAACAATCTTGTAGTAATTAAAGCGTGTAAATCTTCTAATCATGATTGCAGTTTTCAGATTACCAGCATTAATTATGCTTCGAAATATTATTTAAATATGGTTTTAGAACTAAATTTTCATCCAAGTTATAGAATGAATTATCAACAAAAACAGTAAAGATTTTTGGTCATCTCGATAAGATAAACTCTATTACGTACACAACATTTCTTAAGTATTATTATAAACAAAATTAATTAAAATTTAAGACAGAAAACTATTTTTTTTACACGATCTGTTTTCAAAATGATTATTTAAGCTAATTCTTAAAAGCAGAACAAATTCACTCTTACATTATACTATAATAAAGATACGTAAAAAATGTTTTTTCTGCAAATAAACATAATTCTTAATCTTCTAAAAACTTAATTATTATCATGGCATCACAGCTACATAAATTATTATTTATATCTACTTATTATGATATTATATTTTTACTTTGTCTTTTTCTCATTAATAAAACATTTTTCAAATATTTATTTTCCTTCCCATTCTGATGACAGATTTTTTATTTCCTTCATTAATTTCTTTTTTATCAATGCTGATAAAGACGAATTAATACTAATTTTGTTTATAACAGGAAGGAAACTAAAATATTATTACAAATTTCGTACGGAGGAGGGTATAAATAAAAAAAGTTATTTAGGGTGTCTACTCAAATCCTGGAAGAAAATTCCCTGAGAATTCTAGGTTTTTTCCAGGTATCTCAAGTTCTTTCAGGTATAATTTTTCATAGTAACAGTCAGTTAAATAATTTGCATTACTTAAAATAATGAACTTGGAATATGCACACAGCTTTGATAGTATATTATAAGTCATGATTTTTTCAGTTTCTAAGGATTTAATTAATATGTTTCATTTAGAAAGATTACCCAACTTATATTACAAGATATTCTTAAATATATTTGCATAATCGATTTACTAAATAATTAAATAATATAAAATTATGAATTTTTAACTGGAATACTTGAATTTTCAAAAAAGAAGATTAATTTACTCCCAAAAAGACCATTTTTAAATTAAATACATGAATTTTCGATGAAATATAATTGAATTTAGATCTAAAAATATTAATTTTTAACCATAAATAGAATCGTTAAATCTTAAAAAAAAATTTTTTAAAAAAATTTTAACAAAATAGTTAAATTTTCAATTAAAGTGATGAAATGTCAACCAAAAATTGAATAGTTAAATTTTCAGTTAAAAAAAATAATTTTCAAACAAAAAAGACAAATTACACACAATTTACATACAAAAAAGTGGAATTTTCTACTAAAAAAAAGATAAATTATCCATCAAAAATTGAGTAGCAAAATTGTCATTAAAAAAAAACTAATGTTCAGCCAAAGAGCTCAATTTTCATCTAAAATGATGGAATATTTATTTTAAATAGTTATTTATCACATTGTGATTTAAAAGAAATTAATTTTTAACCAAAAATAGAGGTAAAAGAATTTTCAACAAAATAGATAAATTTTTAGTGGTGAATTTTTAAATAAAATGATGAATCTTTAACTGAAATAGTTGAATTTTTAACGAAAAAGATGAAGATGCAACTAAACTGATGCATCTTGAACTAAAATAGTTGAATTTTAAACCAAAAAGATGAATTTTTAACCCAAAAGGTTCATTTTCAACCAAGAATTATTTCTACCAAACAAACAAAAAAATGTATGTTAAAGAAACTAATGTTGAACCGAATAAATGAGTTTTCAACTAAAATGATGAAATATACCATTGGAATAGGTATTTACATTTTTGTTTAAACAAATTTGATTAATTTTTAATAGAAAAAGCAGTCGAATTTAACCATAAAAGATTACTTTTCAACATAAGTCGAATTTTTAACTATGAATGATTTTTTTGTAAAATAGCAAAATAGTTCAATACAGTAATAAAAAGCTACTTTTACAAATAAAGACTCATTGTTATTCAATTTTTTTATTGCAATTTAAACAAAAAATTTAACAAACTTACGCAAAATTTCCCTGACTTCAAAAAAAGTTACATTTTTGATTTTTCAGGATTTCCGGGTACAGTAGACACCCTCTTATTTTTTTATAGGGGAGAGTTGTCCTAAGTCGGCACTGTGGGTTAAACCGGGACCCTCGTGTTTCTCAAAGATGGCGCGCGTATCGGTATAAACATTTTGTCGTTTGACAGGCTGGCCGATATGGACGCAATTTACGCTGAAAATTGTCACTTTAGTTTTCACTTGACAACGTGAGTGGGGTATACATTTTTCTTGCAAAAGGAATTCCATTTTCTTCCATTCTTGTGAAGCAGCCACAGGTGTATAAATATCTTGAAAAGTTAAATCGATTACGTGCACTGGTTTCTGTGTTATGTGTGCTTTTTCCTGATAAAATCGATTTTTCAATCGGATTTTTGGTGTGCGGAATAGAATGAAATGTGTAAACACTCTTAGTGGTCCTGCGTCGGCACCTTTTTTTCTTTGCTGCTTTTATTTTTATTTGAATTATTTTATTTAGCTGTCTCATTGACTTTTCACTGATTCTATTTTCTTGTAGTCATGGGACGTAATTTCAAACGCAAGAAACCAAAGCGTGATCCTATTTTTATTCTCTTTTTTTCTTCTTCGGTTTTGAGATTCATGTTTTGACGATTGTCATTCTTGTAATGGAGAATTTTTTCCATCCTATAAATAAGGTTTGTCAATATTCTACATGTTTGTTCATTGTAAATGTTTAATTAAATTGGTCGATTTCCTCCTAAAACTGACATAACCTGCTCTTTTTTTTTCTTCTGAGTGGAAAAAATTATGTGCTGACTTAGGACCAGGAGGTGCCAGCTTAGGACAACCATTTTTACTTTGCGCAGCATTGTGGCCGCAAAAATCACTCCACATTGTTCCGAACGACATAGAATTGTAGATAAAGGATCAGCAGGGATCACAGCGTAAGAAGAGCTTGATAAAGGGAAAATAGGATCATTTTCTAACGTAAAAGGGGGGAAAATAGGGGAAAGATTAAACATTTAATTTTACATATCGAAAAGAACAATTTTGTTATAATAATTGTTATTTTTAAAGAATTTTCAATGATTATATGTCATTAAAGAATTTATTTTAAAAAATTATATATACTTATGTCTTTGTATATCATTGTAATCTGTTTAAATTATTTTAAAATATTTGCAATATTCTTGAAATACTTTGCAATATTTGTGAAATCGTTGTTTACTCTTTGAAACCTATCTGAAATTTTTGTGAAACTATTTAAGTCTTTATGAAATCTTTTAAATCTATCTGAAATCTTTGCTAAATATTTTAAATCCTTATCAAATCATTGAAATCTTTTTGATATCTTTATAAATGTTTTCAAAACATTTGAGATATTTAAAAAAATTTTGGTAATATTTGTGAAATCTTTTAAGTCTGTCCGAAATCTTTGCCCAAAATTTCAAATCTTTGGGAAATCATAGAAATCTTTGTGCAATCTTTTGGAAATCATTGAAATCTGGGTGCACTTTTTAAAATCTATCTGAAATCTTTGAGAAATATTCAGAATATTAAAAATAATTCTGATAATATTTGTGAGATTATTGAAATGTTTGTGAAATCTTTGGGAAATCATGGAAGCCTTTGTGAAATATTCTTAATCTGTCCGAAATCTTTGCCAAATATTCGAAATATTAGAAAAAAATATTTGATTATATTTATGAAATAATTGAAATCTTTGTAAAACAATTTAAGTATTTGTGAAATATTTTTAATATGTCCGTAATCGTTGCGAAATATTTAAAATCTTTGTAAAATGTTTGAAATCTTTAGAAAATCATTATAATCTTTCTGAAATATTCGAAAATATTATTGAAATATTTGGTAATATTTGTGAAACTTGAAATTTTTGGGAAATCTTTGTGCAATTTTTAAAATCTATCTCAAATCTTTGCGAAATATTTAAAATCTTTATGAAATCTTTGTGCACTCTTTGAAATTTACCTGAAATTTACGTGAAATAATTGAAAAGTTTGTGAAATATTTTTAATCTACCCGAAATCTTTGCTAAATATTTGTTCTTTCATCTTTTAAATTTGTAGGGAATCGTTCAAATTTTTGTGAAATTCTGCAAAACATTTAAAATAATTTCGATACATTTGGTAATACTTGAGAAATCTTTCAAAAATCATTGGTGAGTCTCAGTGAAATCTTATATGAATTTTATATGTGTATTCATTATTTACTATACATTGTTTATTTATTATTGATGATTTATGTAAAATTTTGGTATAGTATAATATTATTATACTATGTAAAAAATGTGCTATTAAATATTATATGACTATGTCCCCACCTAAAAAAAAATCCACCCCTACTGATACAAATCTTGTATATTTAAAGAAAAAAGGGGAAATTTTTTGAGAATAAAGAAAAAAGGGGGAAAGAGGGGAAAGAGGAGCACTGTGCAACCTGTGTACCTGACCAAAGACATAAAAGCGCCATCAAATCCCGTTTACTCTCTGTTTTCGACAAAAACTCTTACTGTGCCGACTTAGGACCACTCCCTCCTACTTTTAAAAAGACGGAATAGTTAGTACTTCTTGTAACTAAAATTATACAATTTTAGTGTTAGTAATTTAAGATTGCGTTTTATATTATGTCATATTTTGTGTAATTTATATTTATTATATTTCTCTTGATATCTTCTGAATTTACTGATAAAAGTTGTCTTCCTTCCAAATTGGGATGAGCTTTTCTTCTCTCTTTCCGCCCTCCCAAAAATGTAAGCCTAAGTTTTATTATATGCGTTAATTTATCAACAATAACAAAATCCTTAAACCATACTTAATTTATATTTACACCTCATTTATGATTTATCCCAGCCAGTGAAAATTGTGAAGCGTGTCCAAAATTTCTTTAGACAAAAACGATTTTCTTAAATATTACACTAAATATAATAACACTTGATTGTTTCAGTCCGGAAATGATTATATTCTCTAAATTTAATCTTAAATTCGATAATTGGCCACAATAATCTACTTATATTTAAAAAATTATAATTAGGTTTTAATTATAACTTAGATTTAAACATTATTTTTCATTTTGATACTTCCCCAGAAGAATCTTACAAAACATGGATGTACAATTTATGAGATCCTATCTCTAATTTTAATTTAATATTACGGGCCTTTTATTTGTAATACTACCTGGTATTATTGAGAAAAGAACATTTTTCTTATCTCGAGGTGACTAAATTCTTTTTATGCAGATATTGAAAAAGACTTCTGAAACTCTGATGGAAGTTTTAAAGAACTTAATTTTTGTGCAGTCGGTTTATAAAGTAAATTTATATTATAACCACTGAAATTAGAAAAAGCTCTAATCCACGAATCAAAGTATGTTAGGTAAATGATTGATATCATATAGATTATTGTCATATCTAAATAAATTCTTACAATATTAACATTAACACTATCAATAATGATTAGTTGAAGTTTGTGTTTATTGATTCATTTTACTACCCCCTTAAGATAGTTAATATAAAATGATAAATAATTTTTCTTCTGGGCTGTTAAAGCAATACGGGTTACATTATATGAGGCCTTTATCAATTTTATGATTGATAATAGTTAGCATATAAATGAAGCAATATTATTTTTAATAATTTTAGCAATACATGCATTATAAATCTGCTGCAGAAGTTTTACTCTGTCGAAATGTAAAAAAAATATTAATATAAAGCATTTTCTTAAAATTATTTTAAACACTGTTGTTATAGTGTTGCACAATTATTTTATTATTAATTTGTTTTAAAGGATACTTCGAGCAGGATCCAGACCCACTTTAGAGTTCGAAAATAGTGTAAATAGTGTCATAATTTTTTAAAAAGCAGTGTCAAGGTAGTGTCATAAAATTGTTAGGTATTAAAAATAAGCTTCGATGTTTATCTAAAATTTTATTATTTAGTCTATAAATTATCAAAATACCTATTTATGTATCCTATGTATTTTAAAATTTATTTTATTTAGTTAAAAATTTAATTATTTGGTTCAAAAACCAACAATTTTCTTCAAAAGTCATACTTGATGAAAATTCGTCTTCTTGGCTTTAAAATTGAACAATTTGAATGAAATTGTATTTCTTTCTTGAGGAACAGATTTTTTGAATGAAAATTCAACAATTTGGTTGAAAATGTATGAATTTTTTGAAAATTTGTCTTCGTTTGTAAAATCCTACTTTTTTGTTTGTTTTTGATTACAGTTGGTCTTCTGAAACATCAACTAATAAATTTTTAGTAAAAAATTGAAATTCTTGGTTGAAAGTTGAACTACGTTTTTAAAAGATCATTTCTTCGGTTAAAGATTCATAATTTTAGTGAAAAATTCATTTTTTGTTGTTAATAAGTAAATTTTTAACTGATTGTATAAACAACTTTTTTGTTGTTAATTCATATTCTCAGGCTGAAAATTCAGCAGTTTTTATTTAAAACATCGTCTTTATAGCTTAAAAATTCAATAAGTTGGTATAAAATTCCACTATTTAGTACACAATTGAACTTTTGGGTAGAAAATTCATTTCTTTTATTGAAAATTAATCTACTATATTTTTCGTTAACAATTGAGCTTTTTTGGTTTAAAATTTCAACTACTTAGTTGAAAAATGTTAGAACCAAAAGAATATAAACTAAAAATTAAACAAATAAAACGTGTCACATCCATTTTTCAAACTAGTTAGTTGAAAATGAATTTAATTGGTTGAAAATTCGTATTTTTGGCAGAAAATTAATATTTGAGAATTCATCTTTTTGGTAGAAAATTAATTTTTTGGCTAAAAATGTAGTATTATGTTGAAAATTCGTCTTTGATTGTTAAACCTAACTTTTTTTTTATTTGCAATTAAAATATTTTTTTGCTGAAATACTAATTATTAAATTTGTCGTTAAAAATTCAACTCCTTGGTTGAGAGTTGAACTAATTTCTCGTAAGTCCATAATTTTAGTTGAAAATTCGTCTTTTTGGCTTTAAAATTATTTTAAATGGTATAAAATTAATTTATTTAAATTCTTTTTCTTTATTGACGGAAAAATCTTTCATGGTTAAAAATTTCATCTTATTCATTTCAAAAATAGTCAAAATATTTCAATTTCAAGCCAAGCATTTGCAATTTTAATTTTAAAAAAGATTAAATTCTTAAAAATAGAGATTAATTTTGAAACAAAAAAGACGACTTTTTAACAAAATTGTTGAATTAGCAACCAAAAAATATTTTTAATCTCTTAAAAATTCCTGAATATCTTTTAAGCTGGCTCGAATTATTCCTAAAATTGTTTAAGAATGTTCCGTAATTCATTTTTGTACATTAAAAAAAAGTATTTTGTAATGTTTTTAAAATATTTTTAAATACTCTTTAAAAATTAATTTTTCAAGATAAAGAATCACTTCAAATATTACCAAGAATCTTGAGAAAATTTGTTTAAAAATCTTCAAAAATCTATATTTTGATGTAAGCTTTTTAAATCTTTTGTTTGTATGTTTTTTTCAGCCTTGTTAATATTTTTTTAACTTTTTGATAATTCCTTCCTTTCCTTTTGGATACTTTAAAAAATCTTTCGAAATATTTTGAAATCTTTTTAAATGTTCTCTAAAAATAAATGTAAAATATAAAATCATTGGCAATTTTAAGTGAAATCGTAAGACCTTTTTTTTTATTCTTTTAAAACTTTTTTAAATTCCTAGAAAGCTTCTACATTTTTTGTTCGAAATCTTCAAAAATGTAATACTTTGTTTTAAATCAAATTATTTTTGTATCCTTCTAAAACTTCTAAATATCTATTAAACTTATTCAAATATCTTCTAATCGAATAATTTACAATATAAATTTTCTCTTTTAGAAATAAATATTTAGAATTAAACTTCCTTATTTGAAAATGGTGATTTACAAAATATGAGAAGATGCATAAGAACAAACTGAAAGATTCTGAATTTTATTGTGAAGAACTTGTAAAAAGTTTGGGAAGAAATTGAAAAGCAGAAAATGTTCGTTTTATTTTTCTAAGGCTTAACAATAATACTTCATTTCTATTTTTTTAACTGATAATTTTGTAAGCGTATAGTGGAGTGGAACTAACAATAATTTTTCTACAACGAAGGTTTTTTTTCGAAATTGTTAGTAGGTATAACAGTTTTAAATTTTAAAAAATGATATGAGGAAAAACAAGTCGCTGATATTGAACATTTGTATCACTAATCATTGTTATTACTTTACAAATAAAAGTTTTTAATCGTTGTCAAGATTTTTTTAATTTTGGGTCCTATTTGGTGATTTTCCATGGCCGAAAACGAAAATCTGCGATTTTTATTCCGCAGATATAAATTTCTTTCAGTTTCTTTTTTATTTAAAAATTCATCTGTTGCAGAATTTTCACCTTTTTTGATTAAAAACGTAACTTCTTGCTCGAAAACAAATCTTTTTTATAGAGAATTTTTGGTTGAAATATCGACTATTCCATTTTTTCGTTGAAAATTCGATTACTTATTTGAAAGTGGTAAATTTTTTTTTAATCAATTTTTTTGGTTGATGATTAATCATTTTAATTCAAAACCCTTTTTTTAATAAAAAAATAACTATTTTATTACAAATATGTTTTTAATTAGTTGATAATTTATTTTTTTAACCAATAATTTGACCATTCCATTTTTTGTTGTTCATACATTTTTTTGAAAATTCATCTTTTTGGTCGCAAAAAAATAAACTGTATGATTGAAAATTATTTGCTTTTATTTGAAAATAAATTATTTGAAACTGAGAAATTAATTACTCTGTGTTTGGTATATAATTGATCTTCTTTAGTGAAAAATTTAACTAGTTTGTAAGAACTCGTCTATTGTGGTAAAATCTTCCCGGTGCAAAATTGGTTTTTACGGTTGAAAATTAATTTTTTGGTTGAAGGTTTCTTATTTTAGTTGAAAATTAATTTCTTTGGTTAAAAAAGCAAATATTTTGTTGAATTTTTTTTAGCATTAATTTCTTTGGATGAAAATTTAATCTGAAAGAAAAATTTATAACGTCCAGGGAAAATGAAAAATTGGTCAGGTAAAAGTCCAGGAAAGTTAGGGAATCTCGAAATTTGTATTTTGTAGCAACCTTTTGTTAAATAACGCACCTTAAGTTAAATTGTATAAGGGGCGGGGAATTAGAAGTTTTTTAGACTGTTCTAAAAATTAATTTTTTAAATCAAAGATTCATCGTTAAAGTAGAAAATTCCTTGTATTAGTTAAAAATTAAACTATATTGTTGATAATTTTTGTTTTTAACTGCAAATTAAAAAACTACGTGATTGTTTGAAAATTCATATTATGTGGTAGAATATTATTCTTCTTGGTAAAAAAAAAACACTAATCTTTAACTACTTTTTTAAAATTCATTTTTGCATGGTTAGAAATTAACTTTTTTAGCAGTAAATATAATTAATCCATTTTTGGTAGTTAATTGATATTTTCTAGTTGAAAATTCATGTTTTGTTACAAATTTGTTTTTAATTGATTGAAAATTAATTTTTTAATTATTCAATTTTGGGTTCAAGTTTTCATTTAAATTCATGTTTTTTTTTTTAAATTAAAATTAATTTCTTTAGTTTAAAATGTAAATTTTTTTTTAATTCGCTTTTTTCGTTAAAAATTAAATTTTTAATCATGTCTGTTTTAACTGAAAATACAGCTTCCATTTTTTGTTGGAAATTCGTATTATTAAACATTTTGTTTTGAAATTTGTTAACAATTACTTTTTTCAACTGAAAATATAAATATTCTATTTTCTGATGAAAATTTGTCTTTTTTAATTGGAAATGTATGCATTTGAGAAAAATTCGACATTATTAGTAGACAATTAATCTTTATCATTTAAAATTCCTCTTTTTGGTCAAAAAGGCAGCTATTTGGTTCAAAATTGTTTTTAAAAAATGCTGCAGCATTATAGTTGAATACAATACTCTACATTTGGTTTAAAATCAATGTATTATGTTGAGAGTTCATGTATTTTGTTAAAAATCAATTTCTTTGGTTAAAAATTTAATTATTCTCCTGAAAATTCGTTTTTTTTTTGTTTTTAAAAATTAAATTTTTTATCTGAAAATATAACTGATCCATTTTTTGTTAAAAATTGGTTTCTTTGCTTAAAAATGTAACTATTTTGTTAAAAATGGATTTCTTTGTTCGTTAAAAAAATATGTCTTACCAAACAATGTTCGAAAGATTGTGTTACGTAAATAACAATATAATTTTAAGCATAAATACGTCAGATATACGTATGATATGTAATAAAAGATTTCAATAATTATTTAAACACTTAATTGATAATTAAATTTGAGCATCTATTTTAAGAATCCAGAACGTATCTGAGATAACAGATGATTAAAAACTGTACTTATCTGCTTTAAAAATAGTTTAAAAGCAAATATATTATTATAGAAAGTATTGTATCACAGATAATTTAAATGCAACTTGCATTTTTACAGAAGGATAAACCTTACAGAAATATTCCTATAAAATTCACTAGCTCGAAATGTCCAATATGATTTTATGAAAATATAGCATAGCCGAAATTTACAAGGGCTAATTAATACCGGAAAAAACATCATTCTAAAATTCCGAAATACGAATGAGTTTGAATAGTTGCACTTCACATGCTCACGTTATTTAAAAAGAAAAAAATTCAGCTATTAGTACCGAAATTTCGATATCACTAAACACGTCTATATGAACAAATTATAAATATAATATATAATACAAATTGACACAAAGAAAATTATGTTTACAACATCAAAACACATTTATTTATGAACGCTTTTTTTAGTGTGAAATATTTTCACGAGTGTTTTTACAACTTTAAGATAGAAATTTGTTTATTTATAATTTATAATTCTAGATGCATTAAAATATTTGCATACCTGTTTTGTCAATTTTTCGATTTTTGGTCCAATTTATTCCCTGTTTTCCCTTTTTGTCGAATTGTTCGTAAGTCGTAGTAAGATTACTAACCTCTACTGCGTCCGCAGACAAGACTATCTTAAAATTAGTTCTTCCATCAGTGCAAATGCATTTGTACAGACAAAATGTAAGATTTAGTATTCAAACACCAAAATGATTATTCTATTGTATTTCTTTGACGTCTTTCACGAACGAAAAATTTGAAAAATACTGACGAAAATACCTTTGAAACCCTTCTACCGCCATCTTATCCCAGTCTAACCTGAAATTTTGGGAGTTGGGTGCGTATGCGTCACATTTTTTCGGGTTTATTCAAAATTGATACTTCCTATTAAATATTAAAAAATTACAAATTACAATCTAGTAACGTCTTGTTACTTTATTGAAGAAACAAGATTAAAGAAAAATAAAATCAAAATAAAATAAAAAAATTTTAATTATAAATTAAAGATTGCAAAACTAAACACATTTTAATTTATTGGCCTAAAACTTTAATAGTAAAATCATTGAAATTTCGTTTACTGTTGAAATAAATTACCTTACTGTAGTTTTTCGATTTGAGGAAAAATAATTCGTAATACAATATTGAAATTTCAAATTATTATTTACTTTTCAATTTTCTTTGTGAAAAATTCAGATGTCGAAAAAGTAAATAGAAAAATTCTAAGATTTTTTTCATATTTCAGAGGATTTTATCAAATTCTAGGAAAAACTTAAGCAGTCTATAAAATATTTAACATTTTTATAAGTTTGCAATAAGAAAAAAAATGTTATAATTGTACGGAAATATATTGAAGTTTTAAAATATTTTTAGTATGTTTAAAACTTCTAATAAATTCCTGAATATATTTTAAAATTACTAACATTTGCCCTAAAATGTGTTGAACATTCTAAAAAATTAACAAAATTGCCTTAAAATCTTCTATATTTTTTTGCGATTTTAGATTCTAAACTTCGCTTCGAAATCTTTTACATTCTTTTCGAAATTTTTGGAAATCATTTTGTAATGTTTTTCTCTTTTAGTATTAATTTTTTAAATATAAAATAATTTTTAATTTGCTCCTGGATCTTCGGATTTTTTTTGTCTTGACACCTCTCGAAATCTTTAAAAATCTATATTTTGTTTAAAATTTGTTGAAATCTTCAAATTTTTTATAGTTTTAAATTCTTTGAACACTTGTAAACCTTTTTAATATATTCTGAAAAATTTTTTAAATTACCCTAAAATCTTTTAGATATTTTTCAATCTTGAATTTTAAATTATTCTTAAAAACCTTTTACATTCCCTTCACGTTTCAGGTGATCTTTTGAAATATTTTTTTTCTTTCAATTTTCTCTTTTGGAACCCATTTTTCAAAATATAAAATAATTCTAAATTTGCTATCATGAATAACAATTTTTTTAAACCTTTGAAAATCTGAAAACATTACATTTCGTGTAAACTTTCTTAAAATATTCAAATTTTTTATTATTTTTAAATCATTTCAAAACCTCTAAACCTTTTAAATATATTTTAAAATAATATTAATTTTTTTAACAAGTTTTTACAGATTTTGTAGAAACTTCTAAGCGTTCTACGTATCTTTTTAAATGATTTAAATTTTTCCCAAAATTAAAAAAAATTGAATAATAAAAAATTCTTTCTCAAAGATTTTGGAAATCTTTAAATTAATCTTTTTAAATAAAAAGTCATTAAAAATGTTATTTGGAATCCAAAGAAATTTCTTTTCATTCTAGAAACCTTTCAAAATTTTTGATTTTTTTCAAAATGGTACATCATGTACATTTTTTTAATCTTAATTAAGTTTGAAATTGTATTTGAATCTTTTTAAAACTTGTAATAAAAGTTACGAGTACAACTTTTTAATAAAAGGAAAAAGTTTAACCGAATTTTTTTCATTATTCAACCAAATAGCTTCCGAAAAATAAAAACTAATATGCACAATTATTTATAGTACAAAAAACAACTATTTAAATAAACTAACGTCTCAATTCTCATACATACGTGACGATGCCTGGCCTTCGGTATGCGGCCATGTTGTCTGTTACGCCACAGCCCAACTTTTCGACCAGTTTTTCACGGCGCATGCGTCGGAAATTGGCGCTCATTTTTTAATTCTTTACGTCTTGTGCTACAATGTCTACTTACTAAGTTTATAAAAAATTATCAAAGTCAAAACAAAATAAAATAAATAAAGAGAATATAATATTAAAAAAATTATTTTTAATTTCCTACAAATAAAATAAATGCTCAAAATATAAATTTTTTTTGACAAAAAAGATTGGAATGGCCTTTTCTTTCTATTTTTAATATCAATGAATTTATATCCTTTCTGAAAATAGAAACACCTACAGTGAGTATTAAAAAAAAACAGTTTTATATTTTTAATAAAAAGTAATTAGATTTCAAAGGACCTTCACAATTTTTCAACAATTTTAGGTTATGTTGCAGTTTTCACCTTGTCCAAAAGAACAAAATTTACAATAAGCTTAAACAATTTCGGATTTTGTTAGTGTTTTCCACCGGAAATTGACGTTTTTATCAGGTATTTTCATTCCAATCGACAGCTAACTTGACGTAACAGCTAATTTTTCTATATAAGTGTATTCAAAAAGTAGTTTTTATATTTGAATTACAACTTAATGAAATAATAAAATGACAATAATGATTATTAATTACAAAGGTATTACAGAAATAAAGTTTTGTTCCATGCAGTTGATAAATTGTTTTTCCCTCAGTTTTTAACAAAGTGAAGTTATCTGATGGTTGAAGTGAAAATACCTAATTAAAAAATCATTAGATTTCAAAAGTTTCAAAATTTTTATATTACATTGCGCTGCAACGAAAAACACGATATGTTCAAACCAAAATAAATATAATTTTATAATTAATTAAAATATTTTTTTAAAGTTTTTTTTTTGTCGGAAATAAAAATACTAATTAAAAAAGTTAAAGTTGAAAAGAGAATCACATCAAATTTTTAACAATATCAGATTTATATTTTCGAATAATTTGAGGTTATGTTTTTCACCGGAAGTCCGTTATTTTATTAAATTTGGAAGGCAACTTACAATTTGGAAAATTTTTTATTATATACTTGAAATTGGTTGTTTAAATATAATGACATTCAATTTCAAAGAAGATAATCTATTTCTTTTAAAACATTTCTAGGTTATGCTCGTATTTTCCATTGGAAAATTCAATTAATTAATTAACAATTAACTACTTGTTTAAAATGTATATTTTCGAGGTAAAATTCAACTGTTTTGTAGAAAATTGATTTTTTTTCTTGCTCGAAAATTCAATTATGTGATTGAAAATGCATATTTTTGGTAATCATTGATAGAGTTCTGAGCCGGTTATATTACTTTGAGAACGGTAACGAGAATGAGAATATTGCCGAGAAATAAATTCTCCGAGAATTAATGAAAATCTCAGCATTTATTTTCATTAATAGATTGCATTTTTTTGTGAACTTTTCGGTCTATAATTTAACTTTTTTTTAAAAGTTTGTCTTTTATTTTAAATTTTACCTGCTTTAGCAGAAAATAAATCTTTTTTTAAATAAAAATGCAACTGTTTAGTTAGAAATTAAGCCATTATACTATTTTCTTGAAATCTTAACTATTTCGTAGAAAATTTACTTTTTGTTTAAAATTTATATTTTGGTGTTAAAAATTCATCCTTTCTGGTTGAAAAAATTCGTCTTTTTGTGATGAAAATTCAATTTTTTCGTAGAAACTTATTTTTTTGTTACAAAAATTAAATTTTGGATATTACTGAGTTAAGTGGAATCTTTTTTGGATAAAAACTCAACCTTTTTTGTGAGAAAAAATTCCTCTGCTTTAAGATAAATTTCATATTTTTTGATAAAAATGCAACTATTTGTTAGAGAATTCAACAATTTTGTTGAAGTCATCCTTTTTGGTTAAAAATTCGTCTTTTTGGATTGAAAATTCAATTTTTTTGTAGAAAATTATTTATTGTTAAAAAATTCAGTTTGATGGTAAAAACTCGTCTTAAATGACAATTCAACTAATTTGTTTAAAACATTTGGTTGAATTGCTTTGTTAAAGATTTATATTTTAAGTTGAAAAGTTACCCCGTTGATCCAAAGTTTAATTATCTTGTTATAAATTAATCTGTTTTTAATTGAAACTTCAACTACTTGGGCCAAAGTTAAGCTACATTGTGAAATTTTTTTGATTACAGGCTGAACAGTCATATTTTTTGTTTGAAAATTTAATTTTTGTTAAGAAAATTTGTCTTCTGGTTTGAAGGTTGGATAATTTAGAAAAACTTTTATTAATTTTTTTAAGTGAAAAATCATTCTTTTCGGAAATTCGTCTTTTTAGTTTTAAAATTATTTTCTTTTGTTGTATAAATTATATTCTTTTTTGATTAAAATATAAACTATGACACTTTTGTGTTGGCAATTTGTCTTTTTAGGTTGAATATTGAACTATTATGTTAAAAATTCAATTATTTTTTTGAAAATTCGAGCATTTTGTAAAAGAGTTATCTTTTAAAGTAGAAAAAAAATTTGTTTGTTTGAAATAAATTAATACATTTGAAAATTTTAGTACCCAGCAAACATACCATAGTTACAGAACAGATCTGTAACTGTTCTAGAACACAAAATAACGTGTTCTAGAACAGCTTTGGAACATGTTACGAGCATGCGAGTAACTACGTCATCCCCCATACACTAGAACAATTCTGCAACAGTTCTAGAACGCTGTGACATACTATCAATAACATTTCTAGAACTCGTTTACCAGCGCTATGTAACAAATTTAGAACGCTGTGACAACTGATCTGTAACATTTCTAGAACTCAATTACAAATGTTTTATAACAAATCCTTAACAGATCTAGAACGCTGTGACAACCGATCTGCATAATTTCTAGAACAATTCTAGAACTTTGGTACTCTGCGTTGTGAAGAATTTAGGACACTGCTATAAGAGTTACATAACAATTCAATAACAATTGTAGAACTGTTATTTATCAAATATGGAGCAGTGTTATGTACCCTTTAAAAATAGGATATCCCGGGAAATTCGATTTGACCCCATTTATGTCCCGGGTATTCCGGGGATAACCCATCGGAAAATCCTGCGAGGCGGAAATTTTAATATCCCCATGAACATATTTTGTTCCGGGATAGCGGGTACGCAGTCCTAACTAACAAAAATTATACGTCTAAGATATTAACATTAGGGATATTCGCAAGAGTCAGCTCAACCATAGTGTTAGCGAACTAATTTCTGTTCCTAATTCGTTCTATAACACACTTGTAACAGGGTTCTAGAACTTCGATATAACACTGTTACGACAAAGTTCTTGAACAAACTTGAAAGAAATATTATAGAACGTCTGTGATCAGTTTGTTCTAGAACAATTCTCTAGTAACTGTTACAGAGCAGTGCTGTTACAGAGTTCTAGAACAGTTCTGTCACAATTTTGTCCCAGTGTTCTAGAATACTGTTACCTTTTTATTCTAGAACAATTCGGTCACAATTTCCTCACACGCGGAAAAAAAATTCTTGAGGCGAACGAGTGAATAGAGAATATATTAAACTCAAAGAAAGTGTACGCTTGAATTAGGTAAAACGTTTAGTTAGAAGAGTTACA
>NC_046658.1:121725896-121747692 GCF_010883055.1 Belonocnema kinseyi
ATCGAAACAAATGTAAATTATTATTACTGCATCATAAACTCCATTTAATATTAACAATCGCGCACATTTTAAGTGGTAAAAAGCGTTTAATTGTCCAAAGTATATCTCAACTATCACTGCTCCCGATTAGACCGTCGCCATTTTATTTCGCTGCTCCCATAAGGCACCGGCGCTCTTCCGATAATTGCTTCAGACACCTATTCTTAATATCCCTATTATAGCTATACTTATTAGGGGTTTGACTATACGATATCTCTGGTATATGGAAAATGGTCAAGGATATTCATTTTCGCTGATCCAGGGATCTTTCTAAATTCCTTCGTTCGTTTTCAGCTAAATGTTTGACTATAATAAGGATTAATATCCCTGTCACAGCTTAATTTTTTTTACCGTGCAGTGTTCTAGAACGCTGTTACCTTTTTGTTCTAGAACAGTTCTGTTACCATCTTGTAACAACTTTTATAGAACACATTTCCTTTTTTGATCTGGAACAGTTACAGAACGCGTTTGCTGGATATATGAAATACTGTAATTCGTGAATGTCTAGCTAGAAAATAATTTATATATAACCGCTGATATAATCTGAACAATAAAAATATTGTTAAATTTCAAAAATTCTGTCATATTCTCGGTAATATAACCGGAACTTCAATTCTCGGCAATTTAATAACTAATCATAGACATTTAGCCAGACTCTCTTGTGCGCATGCTCCAAATGCATACTTAAGCCGTAGAGTGAAGAAGTGCGCATGTGGAGCATGCGCACAAGAGAGTCTGGCTAAATGTCTATGATCGATTTTCGGGTTAAAAATTCAACTATTTTGTAGAGAATTAGCCTTTATTGTTAGACACTTAATACTCTTGGTAGGATAATTAAATCTTTATTAAATAAAAATCCGACAGTTTTTTTGAAAATTGATATTTTTTTTCGCTTAAAAAGTCAGTTTTTTGGTTGAAGATTCTTAATTTTAGTTGAAAAATCACTTTTTCGTTAAAGATGTTGAAAAATGCGTTTTATATCGGAAATAGGAAAAAATTCTAACCCAATTAAATCAGAAATAGACTGCCATTCCCCGATTTTTAAATCTGGATGAGAAAAATCGTAAACAATAATTATTTTCACATAATCAGATAAATACGAAAGCTAGCTACGAAAGCTAAATAAAATTTACTATAAGAAAAGTAATACTTTTATTACGAAACACTTATTTCTACAGCGTAATAACAACCATTTTTCACGAAATTAAAATAGCTCCATACTCTTTTGTGATAACAAAAACTTGACAGTTCTCTTTTATAAGAGTGCCTTAGAAGAGTATTAATTAAATCGTTGATAATATTCGAGGAGCTGATACTGCATTCGTTAAAAATGTATAAAAATCTTTGCTCAATAATTTTCAAAAAGTTCAGCAAAATAAATGGCTCAAAATTAAAGACACCTTCAGTACAATGTAGGAATTATGATTTCATCCGAATTAAAATCTGCTTTCTGTACCTTGTCTGGATCATGTGAACTTTCCACTTTTCTCTTTCGAGAATTTTCCTTAAAAGTTGAACTTGTACTGGAAGGTACATTTTTCAGTGCCATTGTTGAATGTTGCTTTATCCATGTCGGTTCCAGATGAGTTTGCAAATGACTTTCGACTGAGTTTTCATCCGAAAACTTCCTATCACAGAGAACACACTCGACAAAATTCGGATGAATTCGTAAATTATGGCTAGAAATCATCCACGATAATTCCTCGCGTATAAAAAACTTGGATATTTCTCCAGTCTCTGTTATTTGAAGATTGATTCGTTTTGTTAAATCCTGACTCGGATGATTGTTATTCTGACGATCAATGTCCTTATTTTCCGAAGTTGACGATTGACAATCTGGAATCGTCAACTCGATAATGTTAACTTCACTATTCGCAATTTTCCTGATCCATTCCGGTTTCGAGTGCCGTTCCAAATCACTGGCCAAACATTTCTCCTTCTCAGTAACCATTTTTCTGTTGCACTTGCTAAAGTAGTCAATGATTCGCATATGATCGAGCGCAAGGCTTAAATTCGGGAATGATTCCTTACATCCGTGACAAAAGAAAGAATTTAGCTCGTCTCCAACCGAAATTTGGTGCGTTACGAGTTGCTTAATTAGTCTTATGCATATCGTGTAGTGATCGAAATTAGTTTTAGAGGCAGCCGACTGAGACCAGGCTTTCTGGTGGCTCGAATCCTTGATGTGCTGAAGAATATGTTCCTGAGTGGCGAATGACAGAAAGCAAAGATTGCAAAAGTGAGTCTCAGTGTTCATCGATAAGTAATGTTGAAAGTAGGTCGCGTAAACGTCAGCCGTTAATTTCCAGATCTTCTTGCCATGGAGTTGTGCATGCGCAGCTGCTTCAACCCAGGGTAGATTTAAATCACAAAAGTTGCACTTCAAGCTATTAGTAAAGTCGTATCGGTCGCCTTGAGAAATAATCGTAAAGCATTTCCGAAATCGTAATAAGCGGACTTGATGTGAACGAAGGTTGCAGTGAATAGACGCTTCTCCCATTTTAATAATTTCCTCGCAAACGAAACAGTAGTTACTGCCAGATAATGATGGTTTTATGATTATGGCGTTTCCTTTAAAAACATCGGAGATATTAAAGTTCTCCATTATTTATATAGTCTGAAAAACAAAAATGAATACCATTTGTCCGTTGTTTCATTTTTTCAACAGTGCACAGTTTTTTAAGGTCATGTGACTAGCCAGGGCACTAATGCCCTGTTTTCAGTTACGTTTCAAGTTAAAAATTAGAGATACGTGTCCTTATATATTTTGTACCTTAATAACTTTTTAAAGTAATAAGAATAGTATAGAAATAATTAAAATTATTGGTCTTAAATTCCAGTGCGAACATTTTTCGAAATGTTGGCACATCAAAAAAATAGATATATTGCACATATACTTTTGTGATTTTGTAAAAAAATAATTAGTTTTAAAATTTAAGAAACAGAAAACTGCCCTTCTGAAAAATTGAAATTCAAATCAAATTATCGACGCAAATTTGATAGAAACCCTATCAAATCGATAGAAACCCTATCGTATACTTTCCTATCGATAGTTTTGCAGAACTTAAATCATATATATTTTAAAATTGTAGAAATTTCTATTAAATTCTATCTATCGAAAAATGTTATATTTATTGGCAGAAAACTTGTGCCAAATATTATGTTCGAAAGTCTTGAAAGTTTTTATTCAACTCTTGTCAGTCAAAGAATCTTATAATTTTCTATGAACAGCTTCTCATAGAAATTCTATGTATCAGAACCACGGAATTTTCCATCAAATTGTATCCGTCAAGAAATCTTTTACTTTCCTATCAATATTTTTTTGTTGCAATATCTTGGTAGAAAAGTATAAGATTTCTCGAGGAGCTGACATCGATAGAAATTGTCCAGATTCTAGAAAATGGGATTTGATTTAGGTCTGATATGTTTAAGTTTTGATAGTTTCAATAAAAAACTGTTGATTTTAAAAGTATGAGATTTTATAAACCTATATCATTTGATAGAAATTTAAAGATATAGAATAACGATAGAAAAGTATAAGATTTTCTAAAAAACGGTAACAGATTTGATGTTATTTCTATCAAAAAAAAAAAGTTTGATAGAAATATAAAGATTCTTAAAATTTTGAACATTAAAAATAGAATAAAAAGTTTATTTTCATCAAATTCTATTAAATTTTCACAGCAGGTTGCATACATATCATTCCCGCTCCCACCCGCGGAGAAAGAATTTTTACAGTAATTGAAATCCAAAAATTCGAACTCTTAGAGCTGAAAAATTTTACATTTGAAGTAATCAAAACAGAATTTACACCCATAAAATAGAAGCTTTTCAGACACTTTTGTAGCGAACAATTCTAATTTAAATTCTGTTAAACGCTTTAACTTATACCATTTTAAGTAAAAGTATTTTACGTTGTTTGTTATTTTTTAGATTATTATTGAAAAAACTCTTAATTGTTTAGATTCGGGAATTTGATAGTTATTGAATTTCTCTAAGGTCGGGAATTTTAAATTGTCGGTCACTTCTAATTCCGGGAATATTGCATATATTTTGAATGTTTTCTTTTCCGGAAATTTTCCAGTGACTTGAATTTCATTCATCGTGATTTTAAAATCATTTTTTTGGTTAGAAGTTGAATACTTTGTTAAAAATTTATTTTTCAGGTTGAAAATGAACTATTTTAGTTTAAAATAAAAATCTTTATTGGTTGAAAATTCAACTTCGTTGTTTAAAACTTATTCCTTTGTTTGAAGATTCACCACTTTAGTTGAAAATTCTTTTTTTTTAATTAATTTTCTTAAATGTAAAATTAACTAGTCCATTTTTTTGTTGAAAATTAAACTGTTTGGTTTAAAATTAATCTGTTGATGAAAATTCGTCCTTTTGATAGAGTTCAACTCTTTTCTGTTGAAAATAAAACTATTTTTTGGTTGGAAATCCCACTTTTTTGTTTAAAATTTATCCTATTTTGAAGATTTATAATTTTAGTTGAAAATTGATCTTCTTTATTAGAAAATTAAACTATTTGGTTGGTAATTTATTCGGTTAGAAATTCATTTTTTTCTTGGTTGAAAATTCATTTTTAATTACAAAAATTAACTATTCCATTTTGGGTTGAAAAAGGATTCTTTTTTTGTTGAAAATTCAACACATTGATTAAAAATTTTTATATTTGGTTAAAGTCGTCTTTTTCTTGGTTGGAACTTCATCGCTTTTGATAAAATTTTAATTTTTGTTTGTTAAAAATATCACATTTTGGTTAAACTTTTTCAACTTGCAACTGTTTTTTTTTTAAATTTTTCAAGGAAATATTTTTTAGTTGAAGTATCAACTATTACATTTTTCATTGGTTGAAAACTTTTCTGGTTGAAAATTAATCACTTTAGACGAGTTAAAAATTTGTTTTTATTTTTTATCCGAAAATTTAACTATTTCACTACTGGTTAAAAATTAATTTCTTAAGGTTGAGGATTAGAACTATTTTTCTGAAAATTCGTCACTTTGGTAGAATTGACTGTTTGTTATTTAAAATTAACATATTTTTTTATTGAGAATTCATCAATTCAGGTAATCAGTTCATCTTTTTAGTTTGTAAATTGATCTGTTTTGGTGAAATTGTAAGTGACTGAATAGATTTTGTTTTTAAAGATTTGTAAAATTTAAGGTAAAAAAATAAATTGACTATCATTTGCCGTCTCTAAAAATTCCCGGTCCAGAGGCCACCCTGAAACCTATAGTAGAAAACACTTTTTTTTCTTTCTTGGTCCTTATTCTCATGTCTTCAATTGTAACAATTTGTCTAGCATTTTTAAATTTCTATTAAACCCACTAATAGGGCAATTACGATTATATTTGTAATTCACTCTTGAGGTTATGTAGACCGATAAACTAAGAATATCGAGAATATCTTATTACTTATTGCATATATTCCTTAGTCATGGCTTGTTGATTGAAACAAAACGCCAAAAACAAAGAAAGCATCATAGGTCATAATCACATGAAATGTCTTACCTTCGTAAATTTTCAATCCAGTATCTTAATAAGACTAAGGAATCCTATATATTAGCTCCAATCCTTTTCCCACATATTTTGATTCAATCTTTGTAAACAATATTTAGGCAGACGTGTGAGATTATTATAAAATATATCAGTTTCGATCCACAAAAGATAAATATAAACTGTTGAACAAAAAAGTTCAAGTCTTCTTCGTTTTTTTTTCTGCCTTTTGATTCATCAACAAGACATGGCATGAAATGCAAGCAAAGATTGAGTGGAGTTAGGGTTTAGTTTGGGAACCAGCGATGCGAGGCGCTGGTGTCGCGAACCTGTCCGAGTTCTGCGAAAGTTTAAATTTAAGAAATGAAAAATAGCTTTTTTCATACAAGATTTCAATAAAAGTTTATAGTTATTTTGTAAAAGAAATTAAAAAAGTAATTCATTCAGATTAAAGAGAAAAAATTAAAAATTCAAATTAATTTTAATTAATGTAATTTAATTAAAATTTAGTATTTTAATTAAAATTTTTAATTAAAAGCTGTCGAATTCAACCAAAAACGACGATATCTCGAAAAAGCATGTCATTTTTCAAATAAAAAAGATTATTTTTCAACAAAAAATAAAACAAAAACAAATAAAAGTCAAATTTTTAACAAAATAGTTAGATTTTCAACCAAACAGAAGAAACTTTAACCGAACAAATTGTAATCACAAATACGAAATTAAAAAAAAGACGATTTTTCTCTAAGACAGTTTGTTTTTTAATTTGAAAATATGGTTGTTTTTATTTTTCGCTATAATAAATAGTATATTTTTGAAAATAGGTACTTTGAAACGTTCTTTCAAAAAACAATAATGTTATATTTGTGAAATTCAGAACTTCTTTTAGTTACTAGTATAAAAATCTGCCCGCTTCGCAGGCACATTAAGGAAAGCTTTAATTTTTTAAAATTAATTTAATTTATTTATATATTTTTTTCAACGTTATTTTTCACGAATAAAATAAAAAGTACGCGTCCTATCAAGAAGTGATTGTTAACGAAATTGTATATATTTTTTGGGATAACAATTTTTGTTAATTCATATTTTTTCGTATCCTACATAGTTTGTCCACAAAATGGATTTTTTTATTTTCCATTATTTTTTGTGCAACCAAAATTTGAATCTTCGATTTTTGAAGAAAATCCAAAAATTGGTTACCATAAACTTGTAGGGCTTACAAAAAGAAATGTTTTTCTTCTCTTGACTTTTTTTCATATCGTGACTTTTTTTCATATCGTGCGTTTTTCGGCTTTAAATTTTGATTTTCGCTTAATTAAAAAAATGTTGAAAACGCTATAACTCTGAGAATTTTCTTTTTATCGAAAAAAGTCATAAATATAAATTGTTTGTTCTTTTTAATACTATAAATATCCGTACATAAAATTTTTAAATTCAGAAAAAAGTTGTCTCAAAAATTTTCAAAATGCGCTCACTTTTTGAATTTGTATCAAGAATGGCTGGTTCACGAACTCGTCCTTTCTTTTAGGACCTGAAAAAAGTGTACCAAAGATGAATTTGATTCGTTAATTTTTTCGATAGTTATCGTGTTTACGGACGGACAGACAGACGCCATCGTGAAAGACTGATTTTCGGATTGAAAAAGTGTGATGTCAAATTTCCGACAATTCTAATACTTTCTCAATCATAAATGATGAGAATGTAAAAATAGTGGATGATGAATCTATATTGCATTCTTCCTCAACTACAGAAACGTAGTTAAAGTTTCTATGCGACTAGAGACCAAGTTTTCAGAATGAATTTTAAAAAAATTACTAATTTGTTTTTCTTTGTATTTAAAGTCTTTTGTATAATTAACTTTCACAAAAATAAATTCGGAATACTATTATAGCAGTGATGCTAACGGACCGCGACTTTCTCAACTGCGCATGTACTCAAAAGCGCGGGTATTTTTAAATTTGAAAGTGTAAACTTGTTATATTACGCCGCAGTAATAAATTGTTTGAAGAAATGATATATTTCTTAAATTCAATTCAATTACTTGTGTAAAGTAAAAATTCGTTAAAAATGTTTATCTGTATTATTATTCATACTATTTATTGATTTCAAATGGACCCCCGCTTCTCGGTACATGCGCATTTTGAAAAGTCGCTGTCCGTAACATCACTGTTTTACAGTCCTATTTTTTAATCCAATTTTATTTTGTAATCACTCAAACATCTTAGATTTTTCAAATTCAACTAATTATGCAAATGAAATTGTAATGCTTTAAGTTTTTCAATTTTTCATGTGAAAATGCAAAGATACCTTTGGACACAGATCTCTGCTTCGGAAAAAGTAGCCAGTTACAAGCTCTTGACGTCCGCTGGCAAGATGTCTGCACGCTGAGGGCCCAGTAATATAATACCAACCCCGTGGGATTCATTTTCATATAAAAGATGAGTCATTTTCTACCAAAAACATGAATTTGCAACTAAGAAACGTAAATTTTGAACCAAAAAACACAATGAATTTACAACAAAATAGTTAAATTTTCAACGAAAGAAATGAAAAAATGAAGAACCTCCTATGACTTTTTAAACCACTTTTAATTTTTTAAATTAATGTAACTTATTTTTAAAATGATTAATTCCCATATTTTTTCAAATAAACGTATTTCCTGAATTAAATATAATAGTTGGTCATTGTTTGTATCAGTAAATTTGGTTAAAAACACGATGTAATTATTTAAAGAACTAATCATAGTTTATTTTCAAAATTTATTAAAATTGAGTCAGAGATACACCCTTTTTCTCATTTTGGTATTCTATGCTATTTTTTGTTGAATGATGGCATAACTTTTTGTACCTTTTTGTTTGCTCAAGCACTTTTTTTGATAGCTTTAAAAAATAATATAAAATATAACACATTCATTGATTTTTCTGACTATATAGATTTTAGCGTATAAAAATAATGCATTAAACAATTTTTAATCGTTTTAACAAATATAACTTTTTTGAACAGTTTCTTTTTTAACAATATTTTTAAATCGTATTTTAAGAATTTAACATGATATTGAATGATATTATGCTTAATTCATAAAATGCGATTTTTTTAAAACAAAACTTGTTTAAACAAATTCAGTTAGTTTGAAAAATTGAAGTTTTTGTCAAATGACTTAGCATTTGAATTACAAAACAAAATTACGGTTTTTTTCCCCTGGAAATGGATACTTGGGGGGGGGGGGGGGGGGGGGGGGGGGGGGTTACCCTGTTTCTTAGAAGCGTTTTTTGGACAACCCTAATATACATATGTAGTATGCGGGGTAAAAACTGATCTTTTGATGTGAAATACAGATTTATTTTCATCGCGAGCGCCCTATTGAGAGACAATGCTGTGAAATCTCCCTCGGTCAACGAGGAGCCTAGAAAGGTGGGGGTAACGTTCGAGCGCAGTTCAGAAGGCGCCCCATTGAGAGGCGCCTTATTGAGAGGCTCGACTGTAGTTAACTTTAAAACCAAAGAAATGAATTTTCAACCATAAAGATGAATTTTCAAAGAAGAAGAATAATTTTTAACATATATAGATGAATTTTTAACTAAAAAAGAAACATTTTAAACCGAAATGGAAGTTAAATTCAGTAGTTAAAAAAAATGAAGTTTTAAAGCAAAAAAAAAAAAAAAAAGAATTTTCAATAAAATATTTCAACTTTTAACGAAATAATTGCACTTTCAACTAAAAACGTTAATTTTCAACAGAAAAGTATATTTTCAATCAAAACGTATAATATAAAAATTTTAAATTACAAAAATGAATTTTCAGCAAAAAGAAAAGGATTTTTTTATCAAAATTGCAAATAGTTACATTAGAAAAAAAGGTTTCATTGAATTAGTTGCACCAGGTCGTTGAATTTTCATTTAAAAAAACGATCAATTTGTAACCGGAAATGAAACAATTAAATTTTCAGTTAACCATTTTAAAAAATCAACAAAGAACTTACATTTTTAATCAGAGAAGAATTTTTAAGAAAAAGATTAATTTTTAACAAATTAGTTCCACTTTAAACCAAGCAGTTGTATTTAAAAAATTAGTTTTTGACGAAAAATTTAATAGTTGATATTTCAACCGAAATAGATTGAAATTGTGAATTAAAAACTGTTGAATTCAGCAAAAAAAAAACAGAATTTTGAACCAGAAAAAAATGAATTTCCAACAAAAAAGTAGAATTTTCAAACAAGAAGAATAATTGTCTACCGAAAAAGACCAAAGAAAATTAATCTTTGACGAAAAACGTAATAGTTGATATTTCTACCAAAACGCATTGCGATTTTGAATAAAAATAATGCTGAATTCAAAGCAAAAATACTATACAAATTTTCAACAAATTAGTTTAATTTCCAAATAAGAAAGGTCAATTTTTAACAAAATACTTACATTTTTAACCACAGAGATGAATCTTTAACCAATACAATTAATTTTTAACCTGTATTTTAATTGTCAACCAAGTAACTGCATTTGTAACCAAAATTTATTAATTTTTAACTAAAAATACTTTTTAGTCAAAGGGAAAAAATGCAATCAAATTATTTAATTTTCAAGCTAAAAAGACAAATTTTCTACAAAACAGTGGAATCTTTAACCGGAAATTTTGGCATTCGACTTTTCTTGCCATAAAAAATTGAACATTTTTGAAAATTGTACTTAAACTATCAATTTTTTCCTGTTTAACCTAAATGACTTACACTTTCACTTTATTTCATAAATAAACTAAAAAATGTAATTATTAATTTGTATAAAAAAAAAGCTTTTTACATTTATCCCATTTAAATTTTCGCTAAAAAGTTTTAAATGATAAATTTTTTACTTTATTTATAAATGAAGGGTGGCATTACAGATCTCGTAAAAGTATTTTTTAAATCTCATTTTTTGATACAATAAAGTAAAAAAAGTTTATATAAAACTTTAACGTAATAATAATTTCTCTTAACACTTAAAAATTGATATTTCTTGAAATCCTTATCACTCAACGAAAAAATACTTTTTTATTTTTTCGGATTTTAGCAAAAAATATCTGTCATACTGTGATATCGCGATTTTCAATTTTAATTCTCGTCGAATAGAATAATTTTTTAGATTAAACATATTTTATTCTCATTTAGAATTCTCAAAATAGAAGGAGTAAGTTTTTATTTTTGCAGAAAATTAAAAAATCGATTTTCAATCGCTATATGCTAACTTTTTCCATAAAACTTTATGCCCGCGTATTCTGATACTTAATATCTCGAAAGTTTGTTTATTTTAACTGAAAAACCTATTAGAAAAATTAACTAAGCGGAATTATACCCAGTTTAAAAAAATATCAATCATCTCTACTTTCTAAGGAGAAAAATGTACAAGTTTCAATTTATTTCACGCCTTGATATATCCATTTTAAAACTGCATCACCTAAAATAAAAGAAAAAATTCATTTAAAAACATCTAATGCCTTTTTATTTTAAAAAACATTGTTGAGAAAACATGTGGCATTACTTGTTTTCTTTCAGGAATGCGGCCACGCTTCTTTTACATTGCTCGAACGCTTTTACAAATCCTTCTCTGCCGCTATCCTAAAAAGAGAAAAAATGATTCTCATATAATTTTTTTTTTTTTGTAGCAAAAATCACAAATAGATCAAAATTATATAGTTGCTTACATAGTAAGGATCTCTTATGATTATGTCTCCCTCTGGATCGTATTTGCCAAGAAGTTCAATTTTCGCTGTGCCATCTTTAGGACTCTTTCTTTTCAATTCATCGATATTATCTTCATCCATTCCAAAGATCCAATCGAATTTTTTAAAATCTTCTTTCGTTATCTACATTAAAAAAAAGAAATGATTTTAAAATATGGATTTCCACATTTTTCTTCTTCGATTGTATGCAAAAAAATAAATGCGTTTAAAAAAAAATATATTAAAGGTTCCGCAAGATAATTTTAAACTTTTTATTTAGATCGAGGAAACATTCAATTAAATTGAACAGAAATTATTGTTTATAGAGTTTATTTTTGCTAATAATAATACTTTTGGTTCACTTTTCAATTAAAGTGAGATAATAATTAATTGAAGTTAACAAAAATGATTGTTTTAACAATTTGTTATTTTTTAAAATAATATTCTCTTCGAATAATGGTAGAAATTTGCGGATTTTTGAGAAATTTTCAACTCTGTGCCCTCTTTTCACTTAAGGTGCGTTAAAAGTTAATTAATTTTGAAAAATTTCCACTTTATGTCTCTCAGCTAAAAAGTTGCGGGGGTTTTTTTTTTCTAGAAATTTTCAGTTAGGAAAAAATAATTAATATCAATATTACTTTAGAGAAAAAGATTCTTTTAAGAACTTCAAGGAAAATTTACATTTAATATGATTTATATTGAAAATTGGAAGAATATGTCAAATATCTGTTTTATTTCAGAAAAAATATCTTCACAAATAAGAGATTGTTTAAAAAATGATTCTCTCTATTCTGTATTTAATATTTGTGCATAACTAATTATTACTACACTATAAATTAAAAGAGTAAAAATTAAATTAAGAAATGAAAAGAAAGTATAGCTTTACTATAGAAGATACTTATAAGCAATATTAATTTGCCTAAACAATTATTTTTGTTAAATTTAATGGGTTTTTACCTCGCTCTAAGTGAAAAGTGACCAAAAAATTTAACAATTTAGAAAAAACCGCAACTTTTTACCATTGTTTAGGGAGAATATTATTAAAAATAATAATAAATTGTTAAAGAAATTATTTTTAATAACATAATTATTACTCACTCACTACAATTATTACCTCACTCTAATTGAAAAGTTGACAAAAACTGGAAATTTTTTTAATAATTGCAACTATCTAGCATTATACTAATTGTAAAAAAATATTATTGTAAATAAGAAATGTTTAAATTACATTTATTTTTGCCTCAGAATTCATCTACTTTGGTTAAAAAGCTACCATTTGATTCAAGATAAACATTTTTTTTTTAATTAATTTTTTTAATTGACAATTTAACCCATCAATTTTTCAGTAAAAATTGATGGTTTTTAGTTGGGAATTCAAATACTAAATTATTCGTTAAAAGTCTTTTTTTTCATTGAAAAGTGTACACCTTGGTTGAACTTCTATATTTAAAATTCATTTAATTAGTTTACGATATAATTATTTTTTTGAAGGATACAACCGCTTCGTTAAAATTTTTGTTTTATAGTTAAAACATTAATATTTTTAATTTGAAATCTATCTAATTAACATTTAACTAGAAAATCAAACTAACAAATTATACATCGAAAATTCTTTATTTATCGTTGTTGAAAATTCTAGTAATTGACTAAAGGTTGATTTATTTTGTTAAAAATTCCTTTTTATAGTTTAGGATTTAACTATTTTTTTTAAATTTGTTTTTTAAGTCGATAATTTATTTATTAAATTAAAAATGTCAAGAATCAATTTTTGTCTAAAAATTGATTGTTTTTAGTAGAGAATCAACTACTAAATTTTACATTCAAAAATCTCATTTTTTTCTTTGCAAATTGTACATAATAGTTAAAAGTTGATCTTCTACGTTTAAAATTAATTTCATGAGTTTAGGATATGCTTGTCTTTCTGAAGTTTGTTATTTTTTGAAAATTCATTGTTTTTAGTTAAAAATTCAACTACCTGATTGATAGCTGAACTTTTTTAAAACAAACATTCATTTTATTGGTTTAAGATTCAACTGTTTCTTAAAAATTCGTTTTTTAGTTGAAAAATAACTTTTTAAATTGAAACTTTTCCAACAAAATTTTGAATAGATATTGATCGATTTTAGTTGAAAATGCTACTAAATTTTTAATTGGAAATTAATATTTTTTGATTGAAAATCCAACTACTTGGTTGACAGTAGAAGTCCTTCATTAAAAATTTATTTTATTTGTTGATGATTTAACTATTTCGTTGCAAATTTTTTTATATGAAACTTTACTATTCCATTTTTTGTTAAAAATTGATCGATTTTAGTTTCAAGTTAAATTATTATTTGTAAAATCTATTCTTTTGTTTGAAAATGCAACTACTTGGTTTGAAATTTACTTTTTGGTTCCAAATTTATATTTTCAGATTGAAAAACACACTGTTTTGTAGAAAATTCGTCTTTTTAGCTTAAAATTTAAACTGTCTTGTTGAAATATCATTTTTCTATTGAAACTTTTATTATTTGGGTAGAAAATTCAATTATTTGGTTGACAATTCCTTCTGGCTTGAATGAAAAATGTTTCTTGATCGAAAACTCATCTCATTTAGTAGAAATTTGATTTTTATTGTTTAAAAGTGCAACTGTTTGGTTCAGAATTAAAATTTTTTCATTGTTTTTTTACTTAAAATTAAAATCTTTGTTTTT
This sequence comes from Belonocnema kinseyi, assembly GCF_010883055.1. Taxonomy (NCBI): domain Eukaryota; kingdom Metazoa; phylum Arthropoda; class Insecta; order Hymenoptera; family Cynipidae; genus Belonocnema; species Belonocnema kinseyi. Next base: position 121,739,817 of record NC_046658.1, read on the forward strand.
CTTGAAATATCAACGATTATATATTTTTCGTTGAGAATTAATCTCCTTAAAAATTCGTTTTTTCTTTAAGATTAATTTTTTTCAGATGAATGTTCAACTATTTTGTCAGTATGTTTTTTTTTGCTTAAAAATTTAACTTTATTGTTAAACATTCATCTTCTGGCATAGAAAATTCGTCCGACTGGATTGAAAATTCAAGTGTCTTCTGGTAAATTCGTCTTAACTTCAAAATTTAATTATTTCTTTCAAAATTCAATTGTTTGGTCTAAGATAATTTTGGTTTTTGTTGCAAATTCAACTATTTTGTTGAAAAATCCTTTTTTCGGGTTACAAAATTAACTGTTTTCTAAAACACTTGGCTTTTTAGCTTAAAAGCTCAACTCTTTCCTTGAAAATTCATCTACTCGGTTGACAGTAGAAATTCTTTATTAAAAATTCATTTTAATTTCTGATGATTTAACAATTTCGTTGCAAATTTTTTTATTTGAAACTTAAATGTTCCATTTTTTGTTGAAAATTTATTGTCTTTAGTTTAAAATTCAATTATTTGGTTGAAAAATCTATTATTTTAATAAAAAATGCCACTACATGGTTTGAAATTCACTTTTTAGTTCAAAATTTATATTTTCAGATTGAAAAATACACTGTTTTGTAGAAAATCCGTCTTTTTAGCTTAAAATTTCAACTCTCTTGTTCAAAAGTTATTTTTCTATTGAAACTTCTATAATTTGGTTAGAAAATTCAACTATTTCGTTAAAAGTTTGTTAAAAATTCTTTTTTTTTTAAAGATTCATTTTTTTTCAATTGAATGTTCAACTATTTTGTCAGTATGTTTCTTTTTGCTTGAAAATTTAACTTTATTATTACACATTCATCTTCTGGACTAGAAAATTCGTCCGATTGGACGACTATTTCCTTCAAAATGCAATTGGTTGGTGTAAGATAATTTTGTTGTTTGTTACAAATTCAACTATTTTGTTGAAAAATCGTTTTTTCGGTTTCAAAAATTAACTGTTTTCTAAAACATTCGGCTTTTTAGCTTAAAAACTCAAGTTTATCCTTGAAAATTCCTCTCTTGCCATCAAATTATTAGTTTTTAGTAGAAAATTAAACTATTATGTTGAAAATGCAATATAATTAGAATTTAAATACTGTACAGCTATACAATAGTTTTATTGAAAATAATTTATTTCCCATTTTCGTGAAAAATCACACTATTTTCATTTTGGACTGTAAAATATGTTAAAATATTATGTTTCATTTTAGGCGTTTATCAAATTAAATTTAAAAAATTTGAATTGAAAAGGTGGATTCAAAGACATTTTTTTTTTGAAATAAATGGTTCCATGGAAAGTTTGTCTTTAATTTACAATCATTTTTTCACTCTGAAGTTATTTTTGTAAAAAAATTTTGTAATAGAAATGGCTTCTCTCATTAGAAATTTTTTTTCCCGAGTGTATATAAAGAAAGCACAAAATATAAAAGTGAATCTCTTTTAGAAAATCTTAGTTTCCCTTTTTTATTTTTGCTGAAAACGTGTAGAAGAAAACTTACAGGTCTTGCGGCATGTGAATAATCTGAAATTCCTTTTTCTTTAAGTGTAGTTATTGCTCTGTTATCAGGACTTTTGCCGGTATGATAACCGATTAAAGCCGCGCTTTCTACTTCCCACTTGTCCGATAAACCATTTTTTTTAATGTAATCATCGAACACTGCCTCTGCTATTGGCGAACGACAAATATTACCTAAAAGTGTAAACCCAAATTATAGAACAATATCAAAGTGAGGTTTGGGAAAATAACTTTTCTTTTACCCTGTCATGAAAAATCCCCAGAAAATAATCTAAATATCTTACATACCCAAACATATCATCAGTACTTTCTTTTTCTCAGACATGATTAAAGCTTTTCCGTATAAATTATTCCTTGAAAAAATTTTCTCTCTCTGGGATTTTACGTTTTGTTAATTCTTATCTCCTTCTGCGAAGAAAAAATCAATTTTTCAGTTGAATTATGAAAAAGGATTCAAGTGTATTGCCCCTTTTTTCACAATTCTTAACTCGAAGCTGATCAAACAGTTTTGAGAGTGAGGAAACAAAATGCTGTTCAAGAGATGAATTTTCTACCATATAAGACAAATTTTCAACTACAAAAGATCAATTTTCACAACAACAAAAAACTAATGTCGAACTTAAGAAATGAATTTTTAACCAAAAATATAACATTTAAATTTTCAACTTAAGCTAGATGTTAAATGTTCAATTAAACAAAATTAGTATAATCAATGAATACTTAAAACAGGCAAAATTTGGAAGTCCTCAACAACAGATCCGATTTTGATAATTTTTTTTAATTTTGTTTTTTTATATTATTTAAAATCAGAAGCCTTTTGGAGGGGGCAAACAATTATTTATATTGTTTAAACAATATGTATGATATTTATTTAAAAAATTAAGTTTTGTCCCCTTTTTTTCTGAAAATCTCTTTATATATTAATTTCAGAATAAAAAAAAGTTGTTAAAATAAATTGTATATCCATAATTACATATTTACATAGTAAAAATTTGCTTTTAGGGTCAAGAAATATGTACGTGTTTGACACACTATTGCGTTAAATTTGGTTAAAAATTCATCTGTTAAGGTATAAAATTAATCATTTTGGTAGAAAATTCCACTATTGGGTTAAAAGTTGAAGTACTTTGTTAAAACTGTATTGTTTTTTTACATGGCTTTAGTTGAAAATTCATATCTTTGGTTGACAATTTTAATTTTTATTAAGTCTTTGAATTTTTTTATTCTTTATTTTATTAATACAAATTAAACTATTTCAGGTGAAGATTCATCACTTTAGTTAAATATTCATCGACTTGATTAAAACTTTAACTATTTTTTTAATCATTCGGTTTTTTTGTAAAAAAATTAATTTTTTTTTAATTGAAAATTATATCTAGTATTTCAGTTTTTGGTGAAATTTATTTTTCTCAAAAGAAAATTTTATAAATATTTTTTAAATTCGCCTTTTTCTCCGAAAAATTAATCTTCTCGGTCGAAAATTCATGTTTTCGGTTAAAAATTAAATTATTTAGTACAAAATTATTCTGTTTTGAGAATAAGAAAGTTTTGTCAAAATTTATTTTGATATTTTTTGAATACTTTTGAATCTCCTATAATATTTTTTCGCGAGGGTTATAGTTATTATTAAAGCTCTGAAATAATTAATTATAAATAATTTTGATCAGTAAAAGATTATGTAAAAAAAAATGATGAGTAATTATTCGAAAAATGTTTACTTTATTTTGATTTAATTTGTAGCTATTTATGACTTTAATATGAATAAAAAATATAAGTTTTTAAAAAGTTTTTGATGAATATCGTATAAAAAAATTGTTTACACTTAAATATCATTACAATTGTTTAAAAAATAGAAATGCTTGTTTGTCCCCTCCAAAAGGTTTCTGATTTTAAATATTATAAAAAAACAAAATTTTTGAAAAAAAATGATCAAAATCGGAGCTGTTCTTGAGGACTTCCAGCTCAAATGCTTCTCTGATGCTACTAAATATATTTTCAACATAAGAAATGAGTTTTTCAACAAGAACGACTTTTTAATCAGTAAAAAATGTCATGCGAAATATTGAAATTTCAAGCTAAAAAGACATATTTTTGACAAAAAGTTTAATTTAAAACTGAAAACATATGCGTTTATTACCAAAGTAATTAAATTTTCAACCAAAAAACCACGAGTTTTTAACAAAGATGGAAATTTATGTTTTGCAAAATTATTACTGAAATGTAAATAATGCAATAAAAATATATAAAAGTGGTTCTTTTTTATTAATTGTGTAAATACCATTTTACTATTATTTAATAATAAAATTACTTGTACTCATGTCAAATATAAATTGAAATGCTGTTTTAATCTTGAAAGTTAAAAATAAAAGTTTCATATAAAAATGAAACAATTTAACACATTTATGTGACAAATATATTCAGAATTAATTTTTCAAGATTTTTGCTAATCGTAAACAGAGACTGAAAAACCTTTTTTGGTTCAAAAATCAATTATTTAGTTGCAAGTGAAACTACATTGTTAAAAATTCATTATTTGTTTTAAAATTTCTGTATTTTGTTGAATATTTTTTTTTAGAAAACTAATGTTCTTCGTGATTAATTTACCTTTTAAAAATTATTTTCTTTGGCTGAAAAGTTATTTTATTTTACGGAAAAATTATTTTTTTAACTGAAAATTTAATGATAATACGTATTTTCGAACATCAATATTGTTCAAATAAAAATTAAAATATTTGTTAAAAATGTATGTAGTATGTTACAAATTATTCTTTTTCGTCCAAACGTAATATGTTTGATTGAAAATTAATTTATCAAACTAAAAATTTAACTATATTTTTGTCGAAAACTTTTTTATAGGCATTTACTATTTTTGGGAGAAAATTTATTTGTTTAGTTGAAAATTTAATTTTTCAATAGAAATTAATTTTATTTGCTTAAAAACTTATTTCTCTGGCTGAAAATTAAGCTATTTTACTCTTTGTTCAAAAAGTATCATTTCAGTTGAAAATGTATCCATTTTGTTAAAAATTGTTTTTTTTAATAGAAAATTCTTTTTAGTAGAAATTTCATATCGTTGGTTGAAAATCATTTTTTTTATTGAAAATTGTGGTTTTAAACAAAAAATGCAACTTTTCAATTTTTCGATAACATTTTTCTCTTTTGATAGACATTTATGCTTTTTGGCTGAACATTCAACTTTTTGGTGGAAAATTAATCTTTTTGGTTGAAAATTCAATTTTTCGGTAGAAAATTCATCTTCTTGTTTAAAAATTGAACTATTTCGTTAAAAACATATTTTATTTGGTTAAAAATGTATTATTCCAACTTAAAATTAAACTATTATATTTTTTGTTGTTGAAATTTTATCTTCTTAGTTTTAAAATTAATCTATTTTGTTTAAAATTTGTCATTTTAGTAGTAAATTAATCTTTTTGGTTTGAAATTCATCTGTTTGGTTTCAAATTTAACTATTTCGTTGAAAATTTATTTTATTTGGTTAGAAACTGATTGCTACAACTTCAAATAATTAGTTTGAATATTTCATTGAAAATTAAAATATTTGTTAAAAAATTCATGTATTTATTATTAAAAATTATTATTTTTGACAGAAAAATAATATTTTTGGTTGAAAATTATTTTTTTTTATTGAAAATTAATTTGCTTAACAAAATTCATTTGTTTAGTTAAAATTCTAAACTATCTTCTTTAGTTGAAAATTTACACATTTTATTAAAAATATGTCTTTTTTAGAAAAATTATTTTCGGGGTTGAAAATTCAACTATTTGGTTAAAAACTTATTTTTTGATTGAATTTGCATTATTTTAGTTAAAAACTAATTTCTTTTCTTACAAATTTAAAAAAAAATTAAATTTTTTTTATTGAAAATTAATTTTTTCACTAAAAATGTAGCTATTCCATTTTTGCTAGAAAGTTGATATTTTTCCGTTGAAAATTCACTTATTTGGTTGAAAATTCGGGTTTTTAGTCGAAAATTCAATTATTTTGGTGGAAATATTAACTAACATAAAACACTTTTCATTTTCAAATTATTTTTTTTATCAAAGATTCATCAGCTTGGTTGAAAATTATAAAGTATTTTTACATTTCTGAGCTAAAAGCGCTAAAATGAAGTATATGTAAGGTTAGGTTGTGGAATTTGTTATTTTACGAAAACATTAAACTAAATCGATTATCATTAGTAATTATGATATGCTGTAAAATTAATAGAGAAATTAAATGGAAATAATTTAACAGTTTGTACAAAAAGTGCAGAAAAACGAGAAAAACTTACAGATTTTTGAGTAGGAACCAGGAAGCAATACTTTCGTATTTAACCTCAAAAATCACCGGTGCCTACAAAAATCGACATTTATTATTACTGTTGTTTGTTTATCATTAATATCAAAAAATTCTGCTATAAAAAAATTGTAGAAAACTGAAATACTATGAACCTTACGAAATCTACTTTTATTTACACCAACATAATTCGTAAGAATTTTTGCGCCGGTTTGCAATATCTTTGCGGTTCGAACAGAGGGTTCTTTACCCTTTGATAGAAGACAGAAAAACTTGTAAGGTAGAACTGAAAATAGTAAAATTTTCTTCCTCTATAATTTGTATAATTTAGCCTATCAAAAACAACCACATAAAAACAGGTAAATACAGATTGATACACATTGAACATAAAGATAAGATCAAGCGATAAAGGCAATAATCGAAAAAGGCCGTTTTATCTGTCAAGTTCAGGCCTAGACCTCTAACCTAAGTGACCTAGAGGGTATCCCTCCCACTAGGGAGAATTTAAGGAGAAAGTTTTGGTTGTGATTAAGAAAAAAAAAACAGATAAGGTGGTTCTTAAAATGTTTAACAACCTCTTATCACCTGAGTAGTGTCTAGGAAAAGAACTTCAATCGCTTTATTGTAGCGTGAACGTCAAAGAGGAATATACATCCGATGAGAAAAAAATGACCAATAAATTATAAATTTTGAGGTTATAAGAGCGACAGACACAAAAATGAAAAGATTTCGGCATTTCGCGTATTTCATCGAGGCGTTTGTATTATATTTGATCGCAATCGAAAATGTAAGTCCAAATGTCATCGGAAAGAAGGAGAGCGAAAGCACTGGAAATCTAGGATTGTATAATGCGAGTGATCATGTAGTCATTCTCAATGCAACCAATTTCAAATCCAGTGTTTATGGTAGCAATTCCAGTTGGCTAGTCGAATTTTATAACAGCTGGTGTGGTCATTGTCTTCGATATGCTCCAGTTTGGAAGGATTTTTCACGGAATATTCTGGGTAAGTATTTTATTTTTTTATGTTTAACTATGAAAAATTCAAGTATCTAGTTAAAAATTCATGTAATTTGTTGATAATTTGTTCTTTTTGGTCAACTGTTTTTGATTAAAAATTAAAAGTATTTTTTGGTTGAAATATCAACTACGAAACTTTTCTTCCGGGATTCCTTTTTTTTCAATGAAAATTTATTTGAATGGTTGAAAATTAAACACGTTTGTTAAAAATGAATTTTTTGCGTTTAAGATTCATCATTTTAATAGAAAATACTACTTTTGGTTGAAAAATGAGCTGTGTTCTAAAAAATTCGTTTTTCTATGACTAAAAAACTCTTTTTAATAATTCATCTATTCCATTTGAACATTCATCACTTTGTTTGAAATTCTAACTACTTTTTTTGAAAATTAGGTTTTTTTTTGTTTCAAAAATGGAATTATTCCATTTGAATATTCCATTATTGTAGCTAAAAATTTCTCTATTTGATTGAACATGAATTTTTTTACTGAAAATTGATCTTTTTTAGTTGTTTTTTTAGTAGAAATTAATCTTCTTAGTTGGAAATTAATCTTTTTCGTTAAAAATTAAACTATTCCATTTATCGACTCTTCAATTTTGTTGAAAATATATATTTTTAGCTTAGAATCAAATTATTTGATCAAAAAATGGTCTTTTTAGTTGAAAATTTAACCATTTCGTTAAAAAATCATGTACGCTGTTGAAAAATCATCTTTTTTGCTAGAAAATTAATTGTTTTCATTTAAAATTTAAGTTTTTGGGTTAAATATTCATAATCTTAATTGAAAACTTGGTTAAAAGTTAAACTCCTTTTATAAAAATGCATCTATTTCAGTGGAAAATACTTATCCAAAAAATAATGTTGATCATATGGGATGTACATATTTTTCTAATATAAATACCTAATTTTATTATGTGCCATTGAGTATTTTAATATTTAATTAATATATTTCTAACATTTCATCTATGTTTTAATTGATTTACCCTTTATA